>NC_086454.1:241397316-241634816 GCF_028390025.1 Pseudophryne corroboree
AAAAGGACTCCAAAACCTAAAATAAAATTGTCGGAGGAGAAGCGTAAACTTGCCAATATGCCATTTACCACACGGAGTGGCAAGGAACGGCTGAGGCCCTGGCCTATGTTCATGGCTAGTGGTTCAGCTTCACATGAGGATGGAAGCACTCAGCCTCTCGCTAGAAAACTGAAAAGACTCAAGCTGGCAAAAGCACCGCAAAGAACTGTGCGTTCTTTGAAATCCCAAATCCACAAGGAGAGTCCAATTGTGTCGTTTGCGATGCCTGACCTTCCCAACACTGGACGTGAAGAGCATGCGCCTTCCACTATTTGCATGCCCCCTGCAAGTGCTGGAAGGAGCACCCGCAGTCCAGTTCCTGATAGTCAGATTGAAGATGTCAGTGTTGAAGTACACCAGGATGAGGAGGATATGGGTGTTGCTGGCGCTGGGAGGAAATTGACCAGGAGGATTCTGATGGTGAGGTGGTTTGTTTAAGTCAGGCACCCGGGGAGACACCTGTTGTCCGTGGAGGAATATAGCCGTTGACATGCCAGGTGAAAATACCAAAAAAATCAGCTCTTCGGTGTGGAGGTATTTCACCAGAAATGCGGACAACAGGTGTCAAGCCGTGTGTTCCCTTTGTCAAGCTGTAATAAGTAGGGGTAAGGACGTTAACCACCTCGGAACATCCTCCCTTATACGTCACCTGCAGCGCATTCATAATAAGTCAGTGACAAGTTCAAAAACTTTGGGTGACAGCGGAAGCAGTCCACTGACCAGTAAATCCCTTCCTCTTGTAACCAAGCTCACGCAAACCACCCCACCAACTCCCTCAGTGTCAATTTCCTCCTTCCCCAGGAATGCCAATAGTCCTGCAGGCCATGTCACTGGCAAGTCTGACGAGTCCTCTCCTGCCTGGGATTCCTCCGATGCATCCTTGCGTGTAACGCCTACTGCTGCTGGCGCTGCTGTTGTTGCCGCTGGGAGTCGATGGTCATCCCAGAGGGGAAGTCGTAAGCCCACTTGTACTACTTCCAGTAAGCAATTGACTGTTCAACAGTCCTTTGCGAGGAAGATGAAATATCACAGCAGTCATCCTACTGCAAAGCGGATAACTGAGTCCTTGACAACTATGTTGGTGTTAGACGTGCGTCCGGTATCCGCCGTTAGTTCACAGGGAACTAGACAATTTATTGAGGCAGTGTGCCCCCGTTACCAAATACCATCTAGGTTCCACTTCTCTAGGCAGGCGATACCGAGAATGTACACGGACGTCAGAAAAAGACTCACCAGTGTCCTAAAAAATGCAGTTGTACCCAATGTCCACTTAACCACGGACATGTGGACAAGTGGAGCAGGGCAGGGTCAGGACTATATGACTGTGACAGCCCACTGGGTAGATGTATGGACTCCCGCCGCAAGAAAAGCAGCGGCGGCACCAGTAGCAGCATCTCGCAAACGCCAACTCTTTCCTAGGCAGGCTACGCTTTGTATCACCGCTTTCCAGAATACGCACACAGCTGAAAACCTCTTACGGCAACTGAGGAAGATCATCGCGGAATGGCTTACCCCAATTGGACTCTCCTGTGGATTTGTGGCATCGGACAACGCCAGCAATATTGTGTGTGCATTAAATATGGGCAAATTCCAGCACGTCCCATGTTTTGCACATACCTTGAATTTGGTGGTGCAGAATTTTTTAAAAAACGACAGGGGCGTGCAAGAGATGCTGTCGGTGGCCAGAAAAATTGCGGGACACTTTCGGCGTACAGGCACCACGTACAGAAGACTGGAGCACCACCAAAAACTACTGAACCTGCCCTGCCATCATCTGAAGCAAGAAGTGGTAACGAGGTGGAATTCAACCCTCTATATGCTTCAGAGGTTGGAGGAGCAGCAAAAGGCCATTCAAGCCTATACAATTGAGCACGATATAGGAGATGGAATGCACCTGTCTCAAGTGCAGTGGAGAATGATTTCAACGTTGTGCAAGGTTCTGATGCCCTTTGAACTTGCCACACGTGAAGTCAGTTCAGACACTGCCAGCCTGAGTCAGGTCATTCCCCTCATCAGGCTTTTGCAGAAGAAGCTGGAGGCATTGAAGAAGGAGCTAACACGGAGCGATTCCGCTAGGCATGTGGGACTTGTGGATGCAGCCCTTAATTCGCTTAACAAGGATTCACGGGTGGTCAATCTGTTGAAATCAGAGCACTACATTTTGGCCACCGTGCTCGATCCTAGATTTAAAGCCTACCTTGGATCTCTCTTTCCGGCAGACACAGGTCTGCTGGGGTTGAAAGACCTGCTGGTGACAAAATTGTCAAGTCAAGCGGAACGCGACCTGTCAACATCTCCTCCTTCACATTCTCCCGCAACTGGGGGTGCGAGGAAAAGGCTCAGAATTCCGAGCCCACCCGCTGGCGGTGATGCAGGGCAGTCTGGAGCGACTGCTGATGCTGACATCTGGTCCGGACTGAAGGACCTGACAACGATTACGGACATGTCGTCTACTGTCACTGCATATGATTCTCTCAACATTGATAGAATGGTGGAGGATTATATGAGTGACCGCATCCAAGTAGGCACGTCACACAGTCCGTACTTATACTGGCAGGAAAAAGAGGCAATTTGGAGGCCCTTGCACAAACTGGCTTTATTCTACCTAAGTTGCCCTCCCACAAGTGTGTACTCCGAAAGAGTGTTTAGTGCCGCCGCTCACCTTGTCAGCAATCGGCGTACGAGGTTACATCCAGAAAATGTGGAGAAGATGATGTTCATTAAAATGAATTATAATCAATTCCTCCGCGGAGACATTGACCAGCAGCAATTGCCTCCACAAAGTACACAGGGAGCTGAGATGGTGGATTCCAGTGGGGACGAATTGATAATCTGTGAGGAGGGGGATGTACACGGTGATATATCGGAGGGTGAAGATGAGGTGGACATCTTGCCTCTGTAGAGCCAGTTTGTGCAAGGAGAGATTAATTGCTTCTTTTTTGGGGGGGGTCCAAACCAACCCGTCATATCAGTCACAGTCGTGTGGCAGACCCTGTCACTGAAATGATGGGTTGGTTAAAGTGTGCATGTCCTGTTTTGTTTATACAACATAAGGGTGGGTGGGAGGGCCCAAGGATAATTCCATCTTGCACCTCTTTTTTCTTTTCTTTTTCTTTGCATCATGTGCTGATTGGGGAGGGTTTTTTGGAAGGGACATCCTGCGTGACACTGCAGTGCCACTCCTAGATGGGCCCGGTGTTTGTGTCGGCCACTAGGGTCGCTAATCTTACTCACACAGCTACCTCATTGCGCCTCTTTTTTTCTTTGCGTCATGTGCTGTTTGGGGAGGGTTTTTTGGAAGGGACATCCTGCGTGACACTGCAGTGCCACTCCTAGATGTGCCCGGTGTTTGTGTCGGCCACTAGGGTCGCTAATCTTACTCACACAGTCAGCTACCTCATTGCGCCTCTTTTTTTCTTTGCGTCATGTGCTGTTTGGGGAGGGTTTTTTGGAAGGGCCATCCTGCGTGACACTGCAGTGCCACTCCTAGATGGGCCCGGTGTTTGTGTCGGCCACTAGGGTCGCTAATCTTACTCACACAGCTACCTCATTGCGCCTCTTTTTTTCTTTGCGTCATGTGCTGTTTGGGGAGGGTTTTTTGGAAGGGACATCCTGCGTGACACTGCAGTGCCACTCCTAGATGGGCCCGGTGTTTGTGTCGGCCACTAGGGTCGCTTATCTTTCTCACACAGCTACCTCATTGCGCCTCTTTTTTTCTTTGCGTCATATGCTGTTTGGGGAGGGTTTTTTGGAAGGGACATCCTGCGTGACACTGCAGTGCCACTCCTAGATGGGCCCGGTGTTTGTGTCGGCCACTAGGGTCGCTTATCTTTCTCACACAGTCAGCTACCTCATTGCGCCTCTTTTTTTCTTTGCGTCATGTGCTGTTTGGGGAGGGTTTTTTGGAAGGGACATCCTGCGTGACACTGCAGTGCCACTCCTAGATGGGCCCGGTGTTTGTGTCGGCCACTAGGGTCGCTTATCTTTCTCACACAGTCAGCTACCTCATTGCGCCTCTTTTTTTCTTTGCGTCATGTGCTGTTTGGGGAGGGTTTTTTGGAAGGGACATCCTGCGTGACACTGCAGTGCCACTCCTAGATGGGCCCGGTGTTTGTGTCGGCCACTAGGGTCGCTTATCTTTCTCACACAGTCAGCTACCTCATTGCGCCTCTTTTTTTCTTTGCGTCATGTGCTGTTTGGGGAGGGTTTTTTGGAAGGGACATCCTGCGTGACACTGCAGTGCCACTCCTAGATGGGCCCGGTGTTTGTGTCGGCCACTAGGGTCGCTAATCTTACTCACACAGCTACCTCATTGCGCCTCTTTTTTTCTTTGCGTCATGTGCTGTTTGGGGAGGGTTTTTTGGAAGGGACATCCTGCGTGACACTGCAGTGCCACTCCTAGATGGGCCCGGTGTTTGTGTCGGCCACTAGGGTCGCTTATCTTACTCACACAGCGACCTCGGTGCAAATTTTAGGACTAAAAATAATATTGTGAGGTGTGATGTGTTCAGAATAGGCTGAAAATGAGTGTAAATTATGTTTTTTGAGGTTAATAATACTTTGGGATCAAAATTACCCCCAAATTCTATGATTTAAGCTGTTTTTTAGGGTTTTTTGAAAAAAACACCCGAATCCAAAACACACCCGAATCCGACAAAAAAAATTCGGTGAGGTTTTGCCAAAACGCGGTCGAACCCAAAACACGGCCGCGGAACCGAACCCAAAACCAAAACACAAAACCCGAAAAATTTCCGGCGCTCATCTCTACTATATATATTATATATCTGTCTGACTGCTCAGCTCACACAGCTTATAATTGTGGGGGAGACTGGGGAGCACTACTGCAGTGCCAGTTATAGGTTATAGCAGGAGCCAGGAGTACATAATATTATATTAAAATTAAACAGTGCACACTTTTGCTGCAGGAGTGCCACTGCCAGTGTGACTAGTGACCAGTGACCTGACCACCAGTATATATAATATTAGTAGTATACTATCTCTTTATCAACCAGTCTATATTAGCAGCAGACACAGTACAGTGCGGTAGTTCACGGCTGTGGCTACCTCTGTGTCGGCACTCGGCAGCCCGTCCATAATTGTATATACCACCTAACCGTGGTTTTTTTTTCTTTCTTTATACATACATACTAGTTACGAGTATACTATCTCTTTATCAACCAGTCTATATTAGCAGCAGACACAGTACAGTGCGGTAGTTCACGGCTGTGGCTACCTCTGTGTCGGCACTCGGCAGCCCGTCCATAATTGTATATACCACCTAACCGTGGTTTTTTTTTCTTTCTTTATACATACATACTAGTTACGAGTATACTATCTCTTTATCAACCAGTCTATATATTAGCAGCAGACACAGTACAGTGCGGTAGTTCACGGCTGTGGCTACCTCTGTGTCGGCACTCGGCAGCCCGTCCATAATTGTATATACCACCTAACCGTGGTTTTTTTTTCTTTCTTTATACATACATACTAGTTACGAGTATACTATCTCTTTATCAACCAGTCTATATATTAGCAGCAGACACAGTACAGTGCGGTAGTTCACGGCTGTGGCTACCTCTGTGTCGGCACTCGGCAGCCCGTCCATAATTGTATATACCACCTAACCGTGGTTTTTTTTTCTTTCTTTATACATACATACTAGTTACGAGTATACTATCTCTTTATCAACCAGTCTATATATTAGCAGCAGACACAGTACAGTGCGGTAGTTCACGGCTGTGGCTACCTCTGTGTCGGCACTCGGCAGCCCGTCCATAATTGTATATACCACCTAACCGTGGTTTTTTTTTCTTTCTTTATACATACATACTAGTTACGAGTATACTATCTCTTTATCAACCAGTCTATATATTAGCAGCAGACACAGTACAGTGCGGTAGTTCACGGCTGTGGCTACCTCTGTGTCGGCACTCGGCAGCCCGTCCATAATTGTATATACCACCTAACCGTGGTTTTTTTTTCTTTCTTTATACATACATACTAGTTACGAGTATACTATCTCTTTATCAACCAGTCTATATATTAGCAGCAGACACAGTACAGTGCGGTAGTTCACGGCTGTGGCTACCTCTGTGTCGGCACTCAGCAGCCCGTCCATAATTGTATATACCACCTAAACGTGGTTTTTTTTTCTTTCTTTATACATACATACTAGTTACGAGTATACTATCTCTTTATCAACCAGTCTATATATTAGCAGCAGACACAGTACAGTGCGGTAGTTCACGGCTGTGGCTACCTCTGTGTCGGCACTCGGCAGCCCGTCCATAATTGTATACTAGTATCCAATCCATCCATCTCCATTGTTTACCTGAGGTGCCTTTTAGTTGTGCCTATTAAAATATGGAGAACAAAAATGTTGAGGTTCCAAAATTAGGGAAAGATCAAGATCCACTTCCACCTCGTGCTGAAGCTGCTGCCACTAGTCATGGCCGAGACGATGAAATGCCAGCAACGTCGTCTGCCAAGGCCGATGCCCAATGTCATAGTACAGAGCATGTCAAATCCAAAACACCAAATATCAGTAAAAAAAGGACTCCAAAACCTAAAATAAAATTGTCGGAGGAGAAGCGTAAACTTGCCAATATGCCATTTACCACACGGAGTGGCAAGGAACGGCTGAGGCCCTGGCCTATGTTCATGGCTAGTGGTTCAGCTTCACATGAGGATGGAAGCACTCAGCCTCTCGCTAGAAAAATGAAAAGACTCAAGCTGGCAAAAGCAGCACAGCAAAGAACTGTGCATTCTTCGAAATCCCAAATCCACAAGGAGAGTCCAATTGTGTCGGTTGCGATGCCTGACCTTCCCAACACTGGACGTGAAGAGCATGCGCCTTCCACCATTTGCACGCCCCCTGCAAGTGCTGGAAGGAGCACCCGCAGTCCAGTTCCTGATAGTCAGATTGAAGATGTCAGTGTTGAAGTACACCAGGATGAGGAGGATATGGGTGTTGCTGGCGCTGGGGAGGAAATTGACCAGGAGGATTCTGATGGTGAGGTGGTTTGTTTAAGTCAGGCACCCGGGGAGACACCTGTTGTCCGTGGGAGGAATATGGCCGTTGACATGCCAGGTGAAAATACCAAAAAAATCAGCTCTTCGGTGTGGAGGTATTTCACCAGAAATGCGGACAACAGGTGTCAAGCCGTGTGTTCCCTTTGTCAAGCTGTAATAAGTAGGGGTAAGGACGTTAACCACCTCGGAACATCCTCCCTTATACGTCACCTGCAGCGCATTCATAATAAGTCAGTGACAAGTTCAAAAACTTTGGGTGACAGCGGAAGCAGTCCACTGACCAGTAAATCCCTTCCTCTTGTAACCAAGCTCACGCAAACCACCCCACCAACTCCCTCAGTGTCAATTTCCTCCTTCCCCAGGAATGCCAATAGTCCTGCAGGCCATGTCACTGGCAATTCTGACGAGTCCTCTCCTGCCTGGGATTCCTCCGATGCATCCTTGCGTGTAACGCCTACTGCTGCTGGCGCTGCTGTTGTTGCCGCTGGGAGTCGATGGTCATCCCAGAGGGGAAGTCGTAAGCCCACTTGTACTACTTCCAGTAAGCAATTGACTGTTCAACAGTCCTTTGCGAGGAAGATGAAATATCACAGCAGTCATCCTACTGCAAAGCGGATAACTGAGTCCTTGACAACTATGTTGGTGTTAGACGTGCGTCCGGTATCCGCCGTTAGTTCACAGGGAACTAGACAATTTATTGAGGCAGTGTGCCCCCGTTACCAAATACCATCTAGGTTCCACTTCTCTAGGCAGGCGATACCGAGAATGTACACGGACGTCAGAAAAAGACTCACCAGTGTCCTAAAAAATGCAGTTGTACCCAATGTCCACTTAACCACGGACATGTGGACAAGTGGAGCAGGGCAGGGTCAGGACTATATGACTGTGACAGCCCACTGGGTAGATGTATGGACTCCCGCCGCAAGAACAGCAGCGGCGGCACCAGTAGCAGCATCTCGCAAACGCCAACTCTTTCCTAGGCAGGCTACGCTTTGTATCACCGCTTTCCAGAATACGCACACAGCTGAAAACCTCTTACGGCAACTGAGGAAGATCATCGCGGAATGGCTTACCCCAATTGGACTCTCCTGTGGATTTGTGGCATCGGACAACGCCAGCAATATTGTGTGTGCATTAAATATGGGCAAATTCCAGCACGTCCCATGTTTTGCACATACCTTGAATTTGGTGGTGCAGAATTTTTTAAAAAACGACAGGGGCGTGCAAGAGATGCTGTCGGTGGCCAGAAAAATTGCGGGACACTTTCGGCGTACAGGCACCACGTACAGAAGACTGGAGCACCACCAAAAACTACTGAACCTGCCCTGCCATCATCTGAAGCAAGAAGTGGTAACGAGGTGGAATTCAACCCTCTATATGCTTCAGAGGTTGGAGGAGCAGCAAAAGGCCATTCAAGCCTATACAATTGAGCACGATATAGTAGGTGGAATGCACCTGTCTCAAGTGCAGTGGAGAATGATTTCAACGTTGTGCAAGGTTCTGATGCCCTTTGAACTTGCCACACGTGAAGTCAGTTCAGACACTGCCAGCCTGAGTCAGGTCATTCCCCTCATCAGGCTTTTGCAGAAGAAGCTGGAGGCATTGAAGAAGGAGCTAAAAGGGAGCGATTCCGCTAGGCATGTGGGACTTGTGGATGCAGCCCTTAATTCGCTTAACAAGGATTCACGGGTGGTCAATCTGTTGAAATCAGAGCACTACATTTTGGCCACCGTGCTCGATCCTAGATTTAAAGCCTACCTTGGATCTCTCTTTCCGGCAGACACAGGTCTGCTGGGGTTGAAAGACCTGCTGGTGACAAAATTGTCAAGTCAAGCGGAACGCGACCTGTCAACATCTCCTCCTTCACATTCTCCCGCAACTGGGGGTGCGAGGAAAAGGCTCAGAATTCCGAGCCCACCCGCTGGCGGTGATGCAGGGCAGTCTGGAGCGACTGCTGATGCTGACATCTGGTCCGGACTGAAGGACCTGACAACGATTACGGACATGTCGTCTACTGTCACTGCATATGATTCTCTCAACATTGATAGAATGGTGGAGGATTATATGAGTGACCGCATCCAAGTAGGCACGTCACACAGTCCGTACTTATACTGGCAGGAAAAAGAGGCAATTTGGAGGCCCTTGCACAAACTGGCTTTATTCTACCTAAGTTGCCCTCCCACAAGTGTGTACTCCGAAAGAGTGTTTAGTGCCGCCGCTCACCTTGTCAGCAATCGGCGTACGAGGTTACATCCAGAAAATGTGGAGAAGATGATGTTCATTAAAATGAATTATAATCAATTCCTCCGCGGAGACATTGACCAGCAGCAATTGCCTCCACAAAGTACACAGGGAGCTGAGATGGTGGATTCCAGTGGGGACGAATTGATAATCTGTGAGGAGGGGGATGTACACGGTGATATATCGGAGGGTGAAGATGAGGTGGACATCTTGCCTCTGTAGAGCCAGTTTGTGCAAGGAGAGATTAATTGCTTCTTTTTTGGGGGGGGTCCAAACCAACCCGTCATATCAGTCACAGTCGTGTGGCAGACCCTGTCACTGAAATGATGGGTTGGTTAAAGTGTGCATGTCCTGTTTTGTTTATACAACAAAAGGGTGGGTGGGAGGGCCCAAGGACAATTCCATCTTGCACCTCTTTTTTCTTTTCTTTTTCTTTGCATCATGTGCTGATTGGGGAGGGTTTTTTGGAAGGGACATCCTGCGTGACACTGCAGTGCCACTCCTAGATGGGCCCGGTGTTTGTGTCGGCCACTAGGGTCGCTAATCTTACTCACACAGTCAGCTACCTCATTGCGCCTCTTTTTTTCTTTGCGTCATGTGCTGTTTGGGGAGGGTTTTTTGGAAGGGACATCCTGCGTGACACTGCAGTGCCACTCCTAGATGGGCCCGGTGTTTGTGTCGGCCACTAGGGTCGCTAATCTTACTCACACAGCTACCTCATTGCGCCTCTTTTTTTCTTTGCGTCATGTGCTGTTTGGGGAGGGTTTTTTGGAAGGGACATCCTGCGTGACACTGCAGTGCCACTGCTAGATGGGCCCGGTGTTTGTGTCGGCCACTAGGGTCGCTTATCTTACTCACACAGCGACCTCGGTGCAAATTTTAGGACTAAAAATAATATTGTGAGGTGTGAGGTATTCAGAATAGACTGAAAATGAGTGTAAATTATGGTTTTTGAGGTTAATAATACTTTGGGATCAAAATGACCCCCAAATTCTATGATTTAAGCTGTTTTTTAGTGTTTTTTGAAAAAAACACCCGAATCCAAAACACACCCGAATCCGACAAAAAAAATTCGGTGAGGTTTTGCCAAAACGCGTTCGAACCCAAAACACGGCCGCGGAACCGAACCCAAAACCAAAACACAAAACCCGAAAAATTTCAGGCGCTCATCTCTAATTTACATATGCAATTGCACATGCATTTGGATTGAACAGTATAACAAGTTCATGTTTTGTCTGAGACGCAGGTATAAATTGTTGATAATTATGTGTGCAGGTGTTGATGTGGCAGAGTTACAGTATATAGACAGTCACCAGGGGATTTGGTTAGTATCCAGGTGGTCTGGATCCCTGCAGTCAGTATACTTACACCAGAATCCCGACACTGGGGGTAATTTCAAGTTGATCACAGCAGGAAATTTTTTAGCAGTTGGGCAAAACCATGTGCACTGCAGGGGAGGCATAAATAACATGTGCAGAAAGAGTTAGATTTGGGTGGGTTATTTTATTTCTGTGCAGGGTAAATACTGGCTGCTTTATTTTTACACTGCAAATTAGATTGCAGATTGAACACACCACACCCAAATCTAACTCTCTCTGCACATGTTAAATCTGCCTTCCCTGCAGTGCACATTTATTTATTTATTAACAGTTTCTTATATAGCACAGCATATTCCGTTGCGCTTTACAATTAGTTTTTGCCCAACTGCTAAAAAAATACCTGCTGCGATCAACTTGGAATTACCCCCACTATTCTAAATGCAGACATTGGCATCCCCGATAGGGTCTCCAGCCCGGTGTCGTGGACTTTTCTCTTCCACTGTGTTTCTCATAACCCCGGCGCCATGGACTTTTCTCTTCCACTGTGTTTCTCATACCCAGGGCCGGATTATGGCTTCGCGGGGCCCAGGGCACTTAAGACAGGGAGGTTCTCCCCCCACCCTTTTTCAGTGACTAGCACACATAGCTGAAAGTTTTTCAAGGACGTGGCCTAATCGCTGACAGTGTGGCCACACTCTTTATGCAAATTACTGGAAACTACATTTTTTCATAGATTTGGCACCCCAGCCAGGGTCAAATCAACAGGGATTGGGGAGTGATCAGTGTAATCGCTTCTCCCTGCACATGCAGAAGAGGCTGCTGCTGGTAAGCGGCAGCAGCCTCCCTGCGCCATCGCAGACCAGCCAGCACACAGCAGCGTTTGCTGACTGGAGCACAATACTGCTACTGGCAGGATGAGGAGAAGGGGGGGAGAAAGGGGTCGGCAGTGGACCCGGTAATTAGAACCTGCTCCATCCCATCTCTGCTGTGCTGCAGTGTGTGTGGCATTTCCCTCTCCCTCCTCTCGGGCAGTGCGGAGATTCACTGATTCTGTAATCTTCAGCCACCGCTGCTGCTGGAGATGACAGAATCAGTGAGTCCCCGTGCTATGGCATAGCTACTCCATCAGGGGGCCCCCTAAAACAGGAGGACCCTGGGTACTTGCTTTGGCTCTGCTCATACCCCTTTCAGAAATACTAGAGATGTGCACCGGACATTTTTCGGGTTTTGTGTTTTGGTTTTGGATTTGGTTCTGCGGCCGTGTTTTGGATTCGGACGCGTTTTGGCAAAACCTCCCTGAAATTTTTTTGTCGGATTCGGGTGTTTTTTTTTTTTTTTAAACCCTCAAAACCAGCTTAAATCATAGAATTTGGGGATCATTTTGATCCCATAGTTTTATTAACCTCAATAACCATAATTTCCACTCATTTCCAGTCTATTCTGAACACATCACACCTCACAATATTACTTCTAGTCATAAAATTTGCACAGAGGTCGCTGGATGACTAAGCTGAGCGACCCAAGTGGACGGCACAAACACCTGGCCCATCTAGGAGTGGCACTGCAGTGTCAGACAGGGTGGCACTTAAAAAAATAGTCCCCAAACAGCACATGATGCAGAGATAAATAATAAAAAAAGAGGTGCAAGATGGAATTGTCCTTGGGCCCTCCCACCCACCCTTATGTTGTATAAACAGGACATGCACACTTTAACAAACCCATCATTTCAGTGACAGGGTCTGCCACACGACTGTGGCTGAAATGACTGGTTGGTTTGGGCCTCCACCAAAAAAGAAGCAATCAATCTCTCCTTGCACAAACTGGCTCTACAGAGGCAAGATGTCCACCTCCTCCTCATCGTCCGATTCCGCAACCCTTTCACTGTGTACAGTCCCCTCTTCACAGATTATTAATTCGTCCCCACTGGAATCCACCATCTCAGGTACCTGTGTACTTTCTGGAGGCAATTGCTGGTGAATGTCTCCACGGAGGAATTGATTATAATTCATTTTGATGAACATCATCTTCTCCACATTTTCTGGAAGTAACCTCGTACACCGATTGCTGACAAGGTGACCGGCTGCACTAAACACGCTTTCGGAGTACACACTGGAGGGGGGGCAACTTAGGTAAAATAAAGCCAGTTTGTGCAAGGGCCTCCAAATTGCCTCTTTTTCCTGCCAGTATACATACGGACTGTCCGACGTGCCTACTTTGATGCGATCACTCATATAATCCTCCACCATTCTTTCAATGGTGAAAGAATCATATGCAGTGACAGTAGACGACATGTCAGTAATCGTTGGCAGGTCCTTCAGTCCGGACCAGATGTCAGCACTCGCTCAAGACTGCCCTGCATCACTGCCAGCGGGTGGGCTCGGAATTCTTAGCCTATTCCTCGCAGCCCCAGTTGTGGGAGAATGTGAAGGAGGAGCTGTTGACAGGTCACGTTCCGCTTGACTTGACAAGTGTCTCACAAGCAGGTCTTTGCACCTCTGCACACTTGTGTCTGCCGGAAAGAGAGATACAATGTAGGCTTTAAACCTAGGATCGAGCACGGTGACCAGAATGTAGTGCTCTGATTTCAACCGATTGACCACCCGTGAATCCTGGTTAAGTGAATTAATGGCTCCATCCACAAGTCCCACATGCCCAGCGGAATCGCTCCATTTTAGCTCCTCCTTCAATATCTCCAGCTTCTTCTGCAAAAGCCTGATGAGGGGAATGACCTGACTCAGGCTGGCAGTGTCTGAACTGACTTCATGGGTGGCAAGTTCACAGGGTTGCAGAACCTTGCACAACGTTGAAATCATTCTCCACTGTGCTTGAGTCAGGTGCATTCCCCCTCCTTTGCCTATATCGTAGGCAGATGTATAGACTTGAATGGCCTTTTGCTGCTCCTCCGTCCTCTGAAGCATATAGAGGGTTGAATTCCACCTCGTTACCACCTCTTGCTTCAGATGATGGCAGGGCAGGTTCAGGAGTGTTTGCTGGTGCTCCAGTATTCGGCATGCGGTGGCTGAATGCCGAAAGTGGCCCGCAATTCTTCAGGCCACCAACAGCATCTCTTGCACGCCCCTGTCATTTTAAAAAAAAATCTGCACCACCAAATTCAATGTATGTGCAAAACATGGGACGTGCGGGAATCTGCCCACATGTAATAAACGCACAATATTGGTGGCGTTGTCCGATGGCACAAACCCCCAGGAGAGTCCAATTGGGGTAAGCCATTCTGCGATGATGTTCCTCAGTTTCCGTAAGAGGTTGTCAGCTGTGTGCCTCTTATGGAAAGCGGTGATACAAAGCATAGCCTGCCTAGGAACGAGTTGGCGTTTGCAAGATGCTGCTACTGTTGCCGCCGCAGCTGTTCTTGCTGCGGGAGGCAATACATCTACCCAGTGGGCTGTAACAGTCATATAGTCCTGAGTCTGCCCGGCTCCACTTGTCCACATGTCCGTGGTTAAGTGGACATTGGGTACAACTGCATTTTTTATGACACTGGTGACTCTTTTTCTGACGTATGTGTACATACTCAGTATCGCCTGCCTAGAGAAATGGAACCTATATGGTATTTGGTACCGGGTACACAGTACCTCAAGCAATTCTCTAATTCCCTGTGAATTAATGGTGTATACCGGACACACGTTTAACACCACCACAACTGCCAAGACCTGAGTTATCCGCTTTGCAGCAGGATGAATGCTGTGATATTTCATCTTCCTCGCAAAGGACTGTTGGACAGTCAATTGCTTACTGGAAGTAGTACAAGTGGTCTTCCGACTTCCCCTCTGGGATGACGATCGACTCCCAGCAGCAACAACAGCAGCGCCAGCAGCAGTAGGCGTTACACTCATGGATGCATCGGAGGAATCCCAGGCAGGAGAGGACTCATCAGACTTGCCAGTGACATGGCCTGCAGGACTATTGGTTTTCCTGTCTAATGAGGACATTGACACTGAGGGAGTTTGTGGTGTGGTTTGCTGGAGCTTGTTTACAAGAGGAAGGGATTTAGTTGTCAGTGGACTGCTTCCGCTGTCACCGAAAGTTTTTGAACTTGTCAATGACTTCTGATGAATGTGCTCCAGGTGACGTATAAGGGAGGCTGTTCCTAGGTGGTTAACGTCCTTACCCCTACTTATTACAGCTTGACAAAGGCAACACATGGCTTGACACCTGTTGTCCGTATTTCTGTTAAAATAATTCCACACCGAAGAGGTGATTTTTTTTGTGTAATTTGACCAGGCATGTCAATGGCCATATTCGTCCTGTTGTCCACAGGTGTCTCCCCGGGTGCCTGACTTAAACAAAACACATAGACAGACAGACAGACAGACAGACAGATAGATAGATAGATAGATAGATAGATAGATAGATAGATAGATAGATAGATAGATAGATAGATAGACAGAAAGACAATCACAGGTTAAAAAAAAAAAAATCACTTAGTTCCTCTGTACTGGTCCCGGGCAGTCTCTCTATTGTATCTGAGTCCTGGCAGGTGATGAGATGGCTCCATTCATGAAGATGGGGGAATCTCGTGGCTCCTGGCAGTATTGCAGTCAGCAGTAACTGCAGCTCTCTGCTCCCGGAGTCAGTCCCGTCCCCACACCTCCTCCTGCTAGAGTCACTGCACTGACACAGGGTGGGAGATGATGAAATCTGCGGTGTGGCTGGAGTGGGGACTGGAAGAGCTGCGATCCAGGCTGCTGGCTGCCGCTGCTTGTACATAATGATTGGTGCAGTGGCAGCCGACAGCAACAGTGGGCAGCACAGGGATGCAGGGCAGAGAGAGCACCTCTGCTGCCTGGCACCTCCCTGCACTGCATCTCTTTGCTGAGCAGGTTCCACCAGCTCTGATCACAGATCACAGGGCCTCCCCAACCAAGGGACATACACTATCCAGCCCTACCAACTCACTAGCCCCAGGGATAAAAATTACTCCTCAGCTCAAATGACATATACTATCTGTCCCCCCACCCCAAGAGATGTCAATTACCAATCCTGCCCCCCAGCCTCCAAGGCATACAGACAAGTGCTTGGAGTGTTACAGCCTCTGGCCCTCATTCCGAGTTGTTCGCTAGCAAGCTGCTTTTAGCAGCTTTGCACACGCTAAGCCGCCGCCTACTGGGAGTGAATCTTAGCTTATCAAAATTGCGAACGAAAGATTAGCAAAATTGCGAATAGACACTTCTTAGCAGTTTCTGAGTAGCTCCACACTTACTCGGCATCTGCGATCAGTTCAGTGCTTGTCGTTCCTGGTTTGACGTCACAAACACACCCAGCGTTCGCCCAGACACTCCTCCGTTTCTCCAGCCACTCCCGCGTTTTTCCCAGAAACTGTAGCGTTTTTTCGCACACACCCATAAAACGGCCTGTTTCCGCCCAGAAACACCCACTTCCTGTCAATCACATTACGTTCACCAGAACGAAGAAAAAACCTTGTAATGCCGTGAGTAAAATACCTAACTGCATAGCAAATTTACTTGGCGCAGTCGCACTGCGGACATTGCGCATGCGCATTAGCGACTAATCGCTCCGTTGCGAAAGAAAAACAACGAGCGAACAACTCGGAATGACCACCTCTGGCTGAGAGATGAGCCTTCTGGGTGCCCTGCAATTTTGGTTGGAGTTAGGCCCTGCCTATTTTGATAACCCTGGGCCCCACAATTTCTGATTACAGCCCTGCCTATAGGAATTATTTACTGCCACTGATAGTGGAACAAGATAGTGGAACAAGATACTGCAGACAAGTGGCAAGTACCAGCAAATTGTGTACTGTGCACAGGGGGGTAGTTGTTGATACAAAGTAGGAGAATTGTTTTTTTATGCATTGATGGTACATTTGAGTCATTTGTTAAATAATTTAATATGACAAGCTACGAACTATTGGAAAATTAAATAGTTTGTTTGAGTATAGAAGAAGAATAAAATGTAAATTTTGTGTTAACTATGTACATGGGTGGTAATCAGAAGAACAGCCTCAGGGAGTAAAAATCATTACACAAAATGAGACTGTATTTGCCTGTTATGTGTTTAGCTTGCATTGTGCTGCAGTGCTTTTATTTAAAGCTATTTTTCCAGTTCAGTGCATCTGACACTCATCAATACAGTTGAAATTTATAGTGACCTCAATGGAAATACAATGAGATGTATTATTGAAGTATTTACATATGCAATTGCACATGCATTTGGATTGAACAGTATAACAAGTTCATGTTTTGTCTGAGACGCAGGTATAAATTGTTGATAATTATGTGTGCAGGTGTTGATATGGCAGAGTTACAGTATATAGACAGTCACCAGGGGATTTGGTTAGTATCCAGGTGGTCTGGATCCCTGCAGTCAGTATACTTACACCAGAATCCCGACACTGGGGGTAATTTCAAGTTGATCACAGCAGGAATTTTTTTAGCAGTTGGGCAAAACCATGTGCACTGCAGGGGAGGCATAAATAACATGTGCAGAAAGAGTTAGATTTGGGTGGGTTATTTTATTTCTGTGCAGGGTAAATACTGGCTGCTTTATTTTTACACTGCAAATTAGATTGCAGATTGAACACACCACACCCAAATCTAACTCTCTCTGCACATGTTAAATCTGCCTTCCCTGCAGTGCACATTTATTTATTTATTAACAGTTTCTTATATAGCACAGCATATTCCGTTGCGCTTTACAATTAGTTTTTGCCCAACTGCTAAAAAAATACCTGCTGCGATCAACTTGGAATTACCCCCACTATTCTAAATGCAGACATTGGCATCCCCGATAGGGTCTCCAGCCCGGTGTCGTGGACTTTTCTCTTCCACTGTGTTTCTCATAACCCCGGCGCCGTGGACTTTTCTCTTCCACTGTGTTTCTCATACCCAGGGCCGGATTATGGCTTCGCGGGGCCCAGGGCACTTAAGACAGGGAGGTTCTCCCCCCACCCTTTTTCAGTGACTAGCACACATAGCTGAAAGTTTTTCAAGGACGTGGCCTAATCGCTGACAGTGTGGCCACACTCTTTATGCAAATTACTGGAAACTACATTTTTTCATAGATTTGGCACCCCAGCCAGGGTCAAATCAACAGGGATTGGGGAGTGATCAGTGTAATCGCTTCTCCCTGCACATGCAGAAGAGGCTGCTGCTGGTAAGCGGCAGCAGCCTCCCTGCGCCATCGCAGACCAGCCAGCACACAGCAGCGTTTGCTGACTGGAGCACAATACTGCTACTGGCAGGATGAGGAGAAGGGGGGGAGAAAGGGGTCGGCAGTGGACCCGGTAATTAGAACCTGCTCCATCCCATCTCTGCTGTGCTGCAGTGTGTGTGGCATTTCCCTCTCCCTCCTCTCGGGCAGTGCGGAGATTCACTGATTCTGTAATCTTCAGCCACCGCTGCTGCTGGAGATGACAGAATCAGTGAGTCCCCGTGCTATGGCATAGCTACTCCATCAGGGGGCCCCCTAAAACAGGAGGACCCTGGGTACTTGCTTTGGCTCTGCTCATACCCCTTTCAGAAATACTAGAGATGTGCACCGGACATTTTTCGGGTTTTGTGTTTTGGTTTTGGATTTGGTTCTGCGGCCGTGTTTTGGATTCGGACGCGTTTTGGCAAAACCTCCCTGAAATTTTTTTGTCGGATTCGGGTGTTTTTTTTTTTTTTTAAACCCTCAAAAACAGCTTAAATCATAGAATTTGGGGATCATTTTGATCCCATAGTTTTATTAACCTCAATAACCATAATTTCCACTCATTTCCAGTCTATTCTGAACACATCACACCTCACAATATCAAGGTCACTGGATGACTAAGCTAAGTGACCCAAGTGGCCGGCACAAACACCTGGCCCATCTAGGAGTGGCACTGCAGTGTCAGACAGGATGGCACTTAAAAAAATAGTCCCCAAACAGCACATGATGCAAAGAAAAAAAAGAGGTGCACCAAGGTCGCTGGATGACTAAGCTAAGCGACCCAAGTGGCCGGCACAAACACCTGGCCCATCTAGGAGTTGCACTGCAGTGTCAGACAGGATGGCACTTAAAAAAAATAGCCCCAAACATCACATGATGCAGAGATAATTTTATGCACACCAGTGCCAGCAGGAATATACTGGTGTCTGAACGGAGAGGGATGCAAAACAAATGAACTCACAGACAGACTGGGGAATATGACATTACTGTTAGGGTCTCCTGCCCTGTGCTGCCACGTCGTCATGGCAACCGGGAGACAAGTGCTAGCGGAGTAACCTGAGCGCAGCTGATACTCCGGTTCGGGTCTTTTGCTGTGCAGTGGTTACAGGCATGGGATCCGGTGCTGGTTTTTGTGCTCACAGTCTGTGAGGTCTGAGGGGGGCGTGGACAGCACCTGCTTTATAAGGCCTCTTCTCAGATTAAGCAGATGATGCTGAATCTTTGTTGGTTAGTCAGTTCCTGAAAGTTAGCCAGTACTGTGTAGCTTTGTATTTTGTTATTGCTTACTGCAAATAGGCCTGGGCATTTGGTACTACACTCTGCCAATCCAGACCTAGCAGTAAGACTGGAGTCAGTCGTTTAGCCTGCTGAGGTTCTTTTGCTATTCTGTGAACCCAGCAGGTTTGTGGCTGTACTTTCAGACCTGCCTGCATAATCCTCTCTCACTGTGCAGGGCGTCCATGTGTCAGTTTAGTGGCAGTAAGCTGAACCTGGGCCCTGCAAGTGAGAATTAGGATTGTGGAGACTCTCCTTGTGTCTATTATTCCATCTCTGACCAAGGAGTTTACTGCCACACCCGTTGGTAACCCTTTAGGGTTTTGCTGTTGCCCTTAGCAACAGCATTTCGGGTTCTCTACGTATTAAAACACAACATCTTGCTTTTTCCATCTGAGCATTTCTAATACTAGGGAGACACCCAGTTTCTTAGCCTCTGGGCTTCTCTGTTCACTCTGTGTTGGTTTTGTTACCCTATCACCTTCTGTGTACGTTATGTCATATTTCCCAGTCTGTCTGTGAGTTCATTTGTTTTGCATCCCTCTCTGTTCAGACTAGAGATGAGCGCCGGAAATTTTTCGGGTTTTGTGTTTTGGTTTTGGGTTCGGTTCCGCGGCCGTGTTTTGGGTTCGACCGCGTTTTGGCAAAACCTAACCGAATTTTTTTTGTCGGATTCGGGTGTGTTTTGGATTCGGGTGTTTTTTTCCTAAAAACCTAAAAAACAGCTTAAATCATAGAATTTGGGGGTCATTTTGATCCCAAAGTATTATTAACCTCAAAAACCATAATTTCCACTAATTTTCAGTCTATTCTGAATACCTCACACCTCACAATATTATTTTTTTAGTCCTAAAATTTGCACCGAGGTCGCTGGATGACTAAGCTAAGCGACCCTAGTGGCCGACACAAACACCGGGCCCATCTAGGAGTGTCACTGCAGTGTCACGCAGGATGTCCCTTCCAAAAAACCCTCCCCAAACAGCACATGACGCAAAGAAAAAAAGAGGCGCAATGAGGTAGCTGTGTGAGTAAGATAAGCGACCCTAGTGGCCGACACAAACACCGGGCCCATCTAGGAGTGTCACTGCAGTGTCACGCAGGATGTCCCTTCCAAAAAACCCTCCCCAAACAGCACATGACGCAAAGAAAAAAAGAGGCGCAATGAGGTAGCTGTGTGAGTAAGATAAGCGACCCTAGTGGCCGACACAAACACCGGGCCCATCTAGGAGTGGCACTGCAGTGTCACGCAGGATGTCCCTTCCAAAAAACCCTCCCCAAACAGCACATGACGCAAAGAAAAAAAGAGGCGCAATGAGGTAGCTGTGTGAGTAAGATAAGCGACCCTAGTGGCCGACACAAACACCGGGCCCATCTAGGAGTGTCACTGCAGTGTCACGCAGGATGTCCCTTCCAAAAAACCCTCCCCAAACAGCACATGACGCAAAGAAAAAAAGAGGCGCAATGAGGTAGCTGTGTGAGTAAGATAAGCGACCCTAGTGGCCGACACAAACACCGGGCCCATCTAGGAGTGGCACTGCAGTGTCACGCAGGATGTCCCTTCCAAAAAACCCTCCCCAAACATCACATGACGCAAAAAAAAAAAAAAAAAAGAGGCGCAATGAGGTAGCTGTGTGAGTAAGATAAGCGACCCTAGTGGCCGACACAAACACCGGGCCCATCTAGGAGTGTCACTGCAGTGTCACGCAGGATGTCCCTTCCAAAAAACCCTCCCCAAACAGCACATGACGCAAAGAAAAAAAGAGGCGCAATGAGGTAGCTGTGTGAGTAAGATAAGCGACCCTAGTGGCCGACACAAACACCGGGCCCATCTAGGAGTGGCACTGCAGTGTCACGCAGGATGTCCCTTCCAAAAAACCCTCCCCAAACAGCACATGACGCAAAGAAAAAAAGAGGCGCAATGAGGTAGCTGTGTGACTAAGATAAGCGACCCTAGTGGCCGACACAAACACCGGGCCCATCTAGGAGTGTCACTGCAGTGTCACGCAGGATGTCCCTTCCAAAAAACCCTCCCCAAACAGCACATGACGCAAAGAAAAAAAGAGGCGCAATGAGGTAGCTGTGTGAGTAAGATAAGCGACCCTAGTGGCCGACACAAACACCGGGCCCATCTAGGAGTGTCACTGCAGTGTCACGCAGGATGTCCCTTCCAAAAAACCCTCCCCAAACAGCACATGACGCAAAGAAAAATTAAAGAAAAAAGAGGTGCAAGATGGAATTGTCCTTGGGCCCTCCCACCCACCCTTATGTTGTATAAACAGGACATGCACACTTTAACCAACCCATCATTTCAGTGACAGGGTCTGCCACACGACTGTGACTGATATGACGGGTTGGTTTGGACCCTCACCAAAAAAGAAGCAATTAATCTCTCCTTGCACAAACTGGCTCTACAGAGGCAAGATGTCCACCTCATCATCATCCTCCGATATATCACCGTGTACATCCCCCTCCTCACAGATTATCAATTCGTCCCCACTGGAATCCACCATCTCAGCTCCCTGTGTACTTTGTGGAGGCAATTGCTGCTGGTCAATGTCTCCGCGGAGGAATTGATTATAATTCATTTTAATGAACATCATCTTCTCCACATTTTCTGGATGTAACCTCGTACGCCGATTGCTGACAAGGTGAGCGGCGGCACTAAACACTCTTTCGGAGTACACACTTGTGGGAGGGCAACTTAGGTAGAATAAAGCCAGTTTGTGCAAGGGCCTCCAAATTGCCTCTTTTTCCTGCCAGTATAAGTACGGACTGTGTGACGTGCCTACTTGGATGCGGTCACTCATATAATCCTCCACCATTCTTTCAATGTTGAGAGAATCATATGCAGTGACAGTAGACGACATGTCCGTAATCGTTGTCAGGTCCTTCAGTCCGGACCAGATGTCAGCATCAGCAGTCGCTCCAGACTGCCCTGCATCACCGCCAGCGGGTGGGCTCGGAATTCTGAGCCTTTTCCTCGCACCCCCAGTTGCGGGAGAATGTGAAGGAGGAGATGTTGACAGGTCGCGTTCCGCTTGACTTGACAATTTTCTCACCAGCAGGTCTTTCAACCCCAGCAGACTTGTGTCTGCCGGAAAGAGAGATCCAAGGTAGGCTTTAAATCTAGGATCGAGCACGGTGGCCAAAATGTAGTGCTCTGATTTCAACAGATTGACCACCCGTGAATCCTTGTTAAGCGAATTAAGGGCTCCATCCACAAGTCCCACATGCCTAGCGGAATCGCTCCGTGTTAGCTCCTCCTTCAATGTCTCCAGCTTCTTCTGCAAAAGCCTGATGAGGGGAATGACCTGACTCAGGCTGGCAGTGTCTGAACTGACTTCACGTGTGGCAAGTTCAAAGTTCATCAGAACCTTGCACAACGTTGAAATCATTCTCCACTGCGCTTGAGACAGGTGCATTCCACCTCCTATATCGTGCTCAATTGTATAGGCTTGAATGGCCTTTTGCTGCTCCTCCAACCTCTGAAGCATATAGAGGGTTGAATTCCACCTCGTTACCACTTCTTGCTTCAGATGATGGCAGGGCAGGTTCAGTAGTTTTTGGTGGTGCTCCAGTCTTCTGTACGTGGTGCCTGTACGCCGAAAGTGTCCCGCAATTCTTCTGGCCACCGACAGCATCTCTTGCACGCCCCTGTCGTTTTTTAAAAATTTCTGCACCACCAAATTCAAGGTATGTGCAAAACATGGGACGTGCTGGAATTTGCCCATATTTAATGCACACACAATATTGCTGGCGTTGTCCGATGCCACAAATCCACAGGAGAGTCCAATTGGGGTAAACCATTCCGCGATGATCTTCCTCAGTTGCCGTAAGAGGTTTTCAGCTGTGTGCGTATTCTGGAAAGCGGTGATACAAAGCGTAGCCTGCCTAGGAAAGAGTTGGCGTTTGCGAGATGCTGCTACTGGTGCCGCCGCTGCTGTTCTTGCGGCGGGAGTCCATACATCTACCCAGTGGGCTGTCACAGTCATATAGTCCTGACCCTGCCCTGCTCCACTTGTCCACATGTCCGTGGTTAAGTGGACATTGGGTACAACTGCATTTTTTAGGACACTGGTGAGTCTTTTTCTGACGTCCGTGTACATTCTCGGTATCGCCTGCCTAGAGAAGTGGAACCTAGATGGTATTTGGTAACGGGGGCACACTGCCTCAATAAATTGTCTAGTTCCCTGTGAACTAACGGCGGATACCGGATGCACGTCTAACACCAACATAGTTGTCAAGGCCTCAGTTATCCGCTTTGCAGCAGGATGACTGCTGTGATATTTCATCTTCCTCGCAAAGGACTGTTGAACAGTCAATTGCTTACTGGAAGTAGTACAAGTGGGCTTACGACTTCCCCTCTGGGATGACCATCGACTCCCAGCAGCAACAACAGCAGCGCCAGCAGCAGTAGGCGTTACACGCAAGGATGCATCGGAGGAATCCCAGGCAGGAGAGGACTCGTCAGAATTGCCAGTGACATGGCCTGCAGGACTATTGGCATTCCTGGGGAAGGAGGAAATTGACACTGAGGGAGTTGGTGGGGTGGTTTGCGTGAGCTTGGTTACAAGAGGAAGGGATTTACTGGTCAGTGGACTGCTTCCGCTGTCGCCCAAAGTTTTTGAACTTGTCACTGACTTATTATGAATGCGCTGCAGGTGACGTATAAGGGAGGATGTTCCGAGGTGGTTAACGTCCTTACCCCTACTTATTACAGCTTGACAAAGGCAACACACGGCTTGACACCTGTTGTCCGCTTTTCTGTTGAAATACCTCCACACTAAAGTGCTGATTTTTTTGGTATTTTCACCAGGCATGTCAACGGCCATATTCCTCCCACGGACAACAGGTGTCTCCCCGGGTGCCTGACTTAAACAAACCACCTCACCATCAGAATCCTCCTGGTCAATTTCCTCCCCAGCGCCAGCAACACCCATATCCTCCTCATCCTGGTGTACTTCAACACTGACATCTTCAATCTGACTATCAGGAACTGGACTGCGGGTGCTCCTTCCAGCACTTGCAGGGGGCGTGCAAATGGTGGAAGGCGCATGCTCTTCATGTCCAGTGTTGGGAAGGTCAGGCATCGCAACCGACACAATTGGACTCTCCTTGTGGATTTGGGATTTCGAAGAACGCACAGTTCTTTGCGGTGCTTTTGCCAGCTTGAGTCTTTTCAGTTTTCTAGCGAGAGGCTGAGTGCTTCCATCCTCATGTGAAGCTGAACCACTAGCCATGAACATAGGCCAGGGCCTCAGCCGTTCCTTGCCACTCGGTGTGGTAAATGGCATAATGGCAAGTTTACGCTTCTCCTCCGACAATTTTATTTTAGGTTTTGGAGTCCTTTTTTTACTGATATTTGGTGTTTTGGATTTGACATGCTCTGTACTATGACATTGGGCATCGGCCTTGGCAGACGACGTTGCTGGCATTTCATCGTCTCGGCCATGACTAGTGGCAGCAGCTTCAGCACGAGGTGGAAGTGGATCTTGATCTTTCCCTAATTTTGGAACCTCAACATTTTTGTTCTCCATATTTTAATAGGCACAGCTAAAAGGCACCTCAGGTAAACAATGGAGATGGATGGATACTAGTATACAATTATGGATGGACTGCCGAGTGCCGACACAGAGGTAGCTACAGCCGTGGACTACCGTACTGTACTGTGTCTGCTGCTAATATAGACTGGTTGATAATGAGATGTAGTATGTATAAAGAAGAAAGAAAAAAAAAACCACGGGTAGGTGGTATACAATTATGGATGGACTGCCGAGTGCCGACACAGAGATAGCTACAGCCGTGGACTACCGTACTGTACTGTGTCTGCTGCTAATATAGACTGGATGATAATGAGATGTAGTATGTATAAAGAAGAAAGAAAAAAAAAACCACGGGTAGGTGGTATACAATTATGGATGGACTGCCGAGTGCCGACACAGAGGTAGCTACAGCCGTGGACTACCGTACTGTACTGTGTCTGCTGCTAATATAGACTGGATGATAATGAGATGTAGTATGTATAAAGAAGAAAGAAGAAAAAAAACCACGGGTAGGTGGTATACAATTATGGATGGACTGCCGAGTGCCGACACAGAGGTAGCTACAGCCGTGGACTACCGTACTGTACTGTGTCTGCTGCTAATATAGGCTGGATGATAATGAGATGTAGTATGTATAAAGAAGAAAGAAAAAAAAAACCACGGGTAGGTGGTATACAATTATGGATGGACTGCCGAGTGCCGACACAGAGGTAGCTACAGCCGTGGACTACCGTACTGTACTGTGTCTGCTGCTAATATAGACTGGATGATAATGAGATGTAGTATGTATGTATAAAGAAGAAAGAAAAAAAAAACCACGGGTAGGTGGTATACAATTATGGATGGACTGCCGAGTGCCGACACAGAGGTAGCTACAGCCGTGAACTACCATACTGTGTCTGCTGCTAATATAGACTGGTTGATAATGAGATGTAGTATGTATAAAGAAGAAAGGAAAAAAAAAACACGGGTAGGTGGTATACAATTATGGATGGACTGCCGAGTGCCGACACAGAGGTAGCTACAGCCGTGGACTACCGTACTGTACTGTGTCTGCTGCTAATATAGACTGGATGATAATGAGATGTAGTATGTATAAAGAAGAAAGAAAAAAAAAACCACGGGTAGGTGGTATACAATTATGGATGGACTGCCGAGTGCCGACACAGAGGTAGCTACAGCCGTGGACTACCGTACTGTACTGTGTCTGCTGCTAATATAGACTGGATGATAATGAGATGTAGTATGTATAAAGAAGAAAGAAGAAAAAAAACCACGGGTAGGTGGTATACAATTATGGATGGACTGCCGAGTGCCGACACAGAGGTAGCTACAGCCGTGGACTACCGTACTGTACTGTGTCTGCTGCTAATATAGGCTGGATGATAATGAGATGTAGTATGTATAAAGAAGAAAGAAAAAAAAAACCACGGGTAGGTGGTATACAATTATGGATGGACTGCCGAGTGCCGACACAGAGGTAGCTACAGCCGTGGACTACCGTACTGTACTGTGTCTGCTGCTAATATAGACTGGATGATAATGAGATGTAGTATGTATGTATAAAGAAGAAAGAAAAAAAAAACCACGGGTAGGTGGTATACAATTATGGATGGACTGCCGAGTGCCGACACAGAGGTAGCTACAGCCGTGAACTACCATACTGTGTCTGCTGCTAATATAGACTGGTTGATAATGAGATGTAGTATGTATAAAGAAGAAAGGAAAAAAAAAACACGGGTAGGTGGTATACAATTATGGATGGACTGCCGAGTGCCGACACAGAGGTAGCTACAGCCGTGGACTACCGTACTGTACTGTGTCTGCTGCTAATATAGACTGGATGATAATGAGATGTAGTATGTATAAAGAAGAAAGAAAAAAAAAACCACGGGTAGGTGGTATACAATTATGGATGGACTGCCGAGTGCCGACACAGAGGTAGCTACAGCCGTGAACTACCGTACTGTGTCTGCTGCTAGTATAGACTGGATGATAAATAATGATATAAAAAATATATATATATCACTACTGCAGCCGGACAGGTATATATTATATAATGACGGACCTGCTGGACACTGTCTGTCAGCAGAATGAGTTTTTTAATTTTTATAGAATAAAAAAACACCACACAAGTCACACGACGAGTGTACTTTTTCAGGCAGACATTCAATCACAATATACTATACTGGTGGTCAGTGTGGTCAGGTCACTGGTCACAGTGGTCAGTGGTCAGTCACACTGGCAGTGGCACTCTGGCAGCAAAAGTGTGCACTGTTTAATATGTACTCCTGGCTCCTGCTATAACCTATAACTGCTCCCCAGTCTCCCCCACAATTAAGCTGTGTGAGCACAGTCAGATATTATACATAGATGATGCAGCACACTGGGCTGAGCACAGATATGGTATGTGAGTGTGACTGAGTCACTGTGTATCGTTTTTTTCAGGCAGAGAACAAGAACAGAACGGATTATTAAATAATAATACATTATAAAACTGCACTGGTGGTCAGGTCACTGGTCATCAGTCACTAGTATAACTCCTCCTAAGCTACAGTAAGTAAATGAAGTGTCTCACTCTCACTCTCCTATCTATTTTAATTTCTAAACGGTGAGGACGCCAGCCACGTCCTCTCCCTATCAATCTCAATGCACGTGTGAAAATGGCCGCGACGCGCGGCTCCTTATATAGAATCCGAGTCTCGCGATAGAATCCGAGCCTCGCGAGAATCCGACAGCGTGATGATGACGTTCGGGCGCGCTCGGGTTAACCGAGCAAGGCGGGAAGATCCGAGTCGCTCGGACCCGTGTAAAAAAACATGAAGTTCGGGCGGGTTCGGATTCAGAGAAACTGAACCCGCTCATCTCTAGTTCAGACACCAGTACATTCCTGCAGGCACTGGTGTGTATAACAGTTCAAACACCAGTACATTCCTGCAGGCACTGGTGTGCATAACATATTCAGCAGCCCAATACTCCTGTTGAAATTTTGTGGGAATATGGAGCATACCCCTCAAAATACGTTGCAACAGGTGGTCGATCAGGTGCAGGTCCTGACTCGTCAATTTAATGATTTGTCCATTAAAATGCACACCTCCCAGGCCGCTGGCGGAGCTCCCGCAGCAGCAGCACCTTCAGGGGTTAAGGAGCCGAAAGTAAATCTTCCGGATCGTTTTTCTGGAGATCGCTCGCAGTTCTTTTGTTTCAAGGAGAGCTGCAAATTATATTTCCAGCTTAGGCCTCAGTCTTCTGGGTCAGAGATTCAGCGGGTGGGCATAGTGATTTCCTTGCTACAAGGAGACCCACAGGACTGGGCATATGGGTTGCAGCCTGACTGTCCGTCGATTAAAAGTGTTGATGCTTTTTTTACGGCACTGGGCATGTTGTATGATGACCCTGATAAGACGGCCTCAGCCGAGGCTCAGATTTCGATCCTTAAGCAAGGGCGAAGGCCAGTTGAGGTTTACTGTACGGAGTTTCGGAGGTTGGCCCATGATACCCAGTGGAATGACCCAGCCCTGAGACACCAGTACCGAAGAGGTCTTTCTAACCAGATAAAAGACCAACTGGTACAATATCCCTTGCCTGATAGCTTGGATCAGCTCATGCAGTTATCCATCTGGGTGGATAGACGGCTGAGAGAGCGTAGGCTTGAAAGGGAGACCGAGGTTTCCTTCTTTCCCAAGGGAACCTCAGACTCTGAGGAATTTTCCGAGGAGCCTATGCAGATTGGGGCTACCCGCCTCTCCTCGCGTGAGAAGACGCGGAGGAGACAGCAGGGGTTGTGTTTGTACTGTGGGAATAAGGGTCATGTGGTAGTATCATGCCCAGGAAAGCAGGAAAACTTCAGGGCCTGAGGGTGATGGGAAATATCCTGTCAGGCCAGAAGTCAGAATTTCCCAAGAAGACTTTTATCATTCCGGTGACCTTGAAGATCCTCGGTCAAACTGTCAAGACTGAGGCCTTTGTGGACAGTGGGGCCGACGGGGTTTTTATGGACTGCCAATTCGCCCTGAAACACTCTGTTTCCTTAGTACCCTTGGCGTCGGAAATTGAGATTTGTGGGTTAAACGGGGAACCATTATCCCAGGGTAAAATTACCTCTTGCACTAGCCAGATTTCTTTGTTTATTGGAGCCACACACTCTGAAAAATTGTCCTTTGATGTGACTGTCTGTACTTTTGCCCCATTGGTGTTGGGGTTACCCTGGTTAAGGGCCCACAATCCTCAATTTGACTGGGTCTCTGGGGAGATTCTTAGTTGGGGTACTGATTGTTTCAGGAGTTGCTTGAGCCTTCCAGTCAGGCTCTCGCAGCTAAGTTTGCCAGGATTGCCAGGGTGTTATGCAGATTTTGCGGACGTGTTCTCCAAAATAGTTGCAGAGGTACTACCTCCCCATCGCCCCTATGACTGTGCCATTGATTTGTTGCCGAATGCTAAGCTTCCCAAGAGCAGGTTGTACTCCCTGTCACGTCCTGAGACTCAGGCTATGGCAGAGTACATTCAGGAGAACTTGGCTAAAGGATTTATCAGACCTTCACAGTCTCCAGTTGGGTCGGGGTTCTTCTTCGTGGGTAAAAAGGACGGTTCATTGCGACCCTGCATCGACTTCAGGGAATTGAACCGTATCACGATTAAAAACTCATACCCACTGCCTCTCATTTCGGTCTTGTTTGACCAGCTTCGTACTGCCACCATTTTTTCTAAGATTGACCTACGCGGTGCGTACAATCTAATCCGAATAAGAGAGGGGGATGAATGGAAGACTGCCTTTAATACCCACTCAGGGCATTATGAATATTTGGTGATGCCTTTTGGGCTCTGTAATGCCTCGTCAGTCTTCCAGGATTTCATGAACGATGTGCTCAGGGAATATTTGGATAGATTCTTAGTTGTATACTTAGATGACATCCTAATCTTCTCCCATTCCCTGGAGGAACATCGGAAGCATGTACGCTTAGTCCTCCAGAAACTCAGAGACCACCGGCTTGGGGCGAAGCTGGAGAAGTGCGAATTTGAAGTTCAGCAAATCGCATTTCTAGGATATATTATCTCCCCAGAAGGTTTCCAAATGGAGGGTTCCAAGGTACAGGCAGTCCTGGATTGGGTGCAGCCCACTAGTTTGAAGGCGCTTCAGCGTTTCCTGGGCTTTGCAAATTTTTATAGACGATTTATCGCTGGATTTTCATCTATAGTGGCGCCCTTGGTGGCACTCACTAAGAAAGGGGCGGATGTTGCTCACTGGTCTCGTGAGGCCAAAGCGGCTTTTGCCCGTCTCAAAAGGGCATTTGTCTCGGCCAAGGTGCTGCGACACCCAGATCCAGAGCGTCCTTTTGTGGTGGAGGTGGATGCCTCTGAGATGGGTATTGGGGCAGTGCTCTCTCAGATGGGAGTGTCTGATAATCGCCTTCATCCCTGTGCTTACTTTTCCCGTAAATTTTCGCCTGCCGAGATGAATTATGACGTGGGTAACCGGGAATTGTTGGCTATTAAGGATGCACTCGAGGAGTGGAGACACTGGCTTGAGGGGGCTAAGTTTGTGGTCTCAATTCTCACCGACCATAAGAATTTGGCATATTTAGAGTCAGCGAAGCGTCTCAATGCCAGGCAGGCATGATGGGCTTTGTTTTTTGCTCGCTTTAATTTTTTGATAACATATCGCCCTGGGTCAAAAAACATCAAGGCTGATGCGCTCTCGCAGAGTTTTGCTCCAATCCAGGAGACCACCGAGGAGCCGTTGCCCATTGTGTCCCCATCATGTATTAAAGTGGGCATTACCCAGGACCTCTTGTCATTAGTCCTTAGAGCACAGGAGCAGGCTCCTCCAGACCTTCCGGTAGGTCTTTTGTTTGTGCCTCCTAGGTTAAGACAGCGAGTGTTCCTGGAATTCCATGCCAAGAAGTCGGCAGGTCACCCGGGTATTGCCAGAACTCGGGAGTTGCTATCTAGGGCGGTGTGGTGGCCCTCGGTGGCTAAGGATGTGGATCAGTGGGTTCGGGCATGTGACATCTGTGCCCGAAATAAGACTCCTAGAGGGGTTCCTGTTGGCCCATTACATCCACTCTCTATTCCATCTAAGCCATGGACCCACATTTCAATGGATTTTGTTGTGGACTTGCCCAAATCCTCTGGGATGACAGCCATCTGGGTTGTCGTTGACAGGTTTTCGAAGATGGCGCACTTCGTTCCACTGGTTGGGCTGCCATCGGCCAGACGTCTGTCTGAATTATTTATGCTGCATGTTGTGCGCCTCCACGGGTTGCCACTTGATGTGGTCTCTGACCGCGGATCCCAGTTTGTGGCCAAATTCTGGAGGGCATTTTGTTCCGATCTCCAGATTTCTGTCAGCTTGTCGTCAGGCTACCATCCGCAGTCTAATGGGCAGACTGAAAGGGTGAACCAGACCTTGGAGCAGTTCCTCAGGTGTTATGTCTCCAAGTGTCAGACTGACTGGGTTGCTCATCTGTCAATGGCGGAGTTTGCCTATAACAACGCGGCTCACTCTGCTACAGGGATCTCTCCCTTCCTTTGTGTGTATGGGCATCATCCTAAGGCCAATTCTTTTGACCCCCTGGACTCCACGCCTGGTGGTTCCTCTGTCGTTTCGGTCCTTAGAGGTATTTGGAGGAAAGTGAAGAAAGCCCTTGTGTCTGTGTCATTAGTGACCAAAAGGGTTTTTGATAAGCGGAAAAGACCCTGCAGCTTCAAATTAGGAGACTTCGTCTGGTTGTCTACCAAGAATTTGAAGTTGAAACAGCCATCTCATAAGTTAGGCCCCCGGTTCATCGGCCCTTATAAGATCACCAGGGTTATCAATCCGGTGGCATTTCAGTTAGATCTGCCCCATTCTTTGGGTATCAATAAAACATTTCATTGTTCCCTTTTAAAACGGGCGATTAGTAATCCTTCTTCCAGAGGAAGACCTTCCCCTCTTCTGATACGTGGCCAGAGGGAGTTTGTTGTTGAAAGGATTCTTGACTCCAAGATGGTTCGGGGTCGGCTGTCATTTTTGGTGCACTGGAAGGGGTATGGCCCGGAGGAGCGGTCGTGGGTGCGCAGTTGTGATCTTCATGCCCCCAGACTGATACGCTCTTTCTTCTCGCAGTTCCCCGATAAACCCGGTGGTAGGGGTTCTTTGACCCCTCGTCAGAGGGGGGGTACTGTTAGGGTCTCCTGCCCTGTGCTGCCACGTCGTCATGGCAACCGGGAGACAAGTGCTAGCGGAGTAACCTGAGCGCAGCTGATACTCCGGTTCGGGTCTTTTGCTGTGCAGTGGTTACAGGCATGGGATCTGGTGCTGGTTTTTGTGCTCACAGTCTGTGAGGTCTGAGGGGGGCGTGGACAGCACCTGCTTTATAAGGCCTCTTCTCAGATTAAGCAGATGCTGCTGAATCTTTGTTGGTTAGTCAGTTCCTGAAAGTTAGCCAGTACTGTGTAGCTTTGTATTTTGTTATTGCTTACTGCAAATAGGCCTGGGCATTTGGTACTACACTCTGCCAATCCAGACCTAGCAGTAAGACTGGAGTCAGTCGTTTAGCCTGCTGAGGTTCTTTTGCTATTCTGTGAACCCAGCAGGTTTGTGGCTGTACTTTCAGACCTGCCTGCATAATCCTCTCTCACTGTGCAGGGCGTCCATGTGTCAGTTTAGTGGCAGTAAGCTGAACCTGGGCCCTGCAAGTGAGAATTAGGATTGTGGAGACTCTCCTTGTGTCTATTATTCCATCTCTGACCAAGGAGTTTACTGCCACACCCGTTGGTAACCCTTTAGGGTTTTGCTGTTGCCCTTAGCAACAGCATTTCGGGTTCTCTACGTATTAAAACACAACATCTTGCTTTTTCCATCTGAGCATTTCTAATACTAGGGAGACACCCAGTTTCTTAGCCTCTGGGCTTCTCTGTTCACTCTGTGTTGGTTTTGTTACCCTATCACCTTCTGTGTACGTTATGTCATATTTCCCAGTCTGTCTGTGAGTTCATTTGTTTTGCATCCCTCTCTGTTCGGACACCAGTACATTCCTGCAGGCACTGGTGTGTATAACAGTTCAAACACCAGTACATTCCTGCAGGCACTGGTGTGCATAACAATTACATACATAGAAGGTGATAGGGTAACAAAATAAACACAAAGTGAACAGAGAAGCCCAAAGGCTAAGAAACTGGGTGTCTCCCTAGTATTAGGAATGCTCAGATGGAAAGAAGCGAGATGTTGTGATTTAATACGTAGAGAACCCGAAATGCTGTTGCTAAGGGCAACAGCAAAACCCTAAAGGGTTACCAACGGGTGTGGCAGTAAACTCCTTGGTCAGAGATGGAATAATAGACACAAGGAGAGTCTCCACAATACTAGTCCTCACTTGCAGTGCACTGGTTCAGCTTACTGCCACTAAACTGACACCTGAACACCTTGCACAGTGAGAAAGGATTTTGGCAGGCAAGTCTGAGAATACAGCCGCAAACTTGCTAGGTTCACAGAGTAGCAAAAGAACCCCAGCAGGTTAAATGACTGACTCCAGTCTTACTGCTAGGTCTGGATTGGCAGAGTGTAATACCAAATCCCAAGGCCTATTTGCAGTAAGCAACAAACAAATACAAAGTTTACACAGTACTAGCTAGCTTTCAGGAACTGACTAACCAACAAAGATTCAGCAGCATCTGCCTAACCTGAGAAGAGGGTTTATATAGCAAGTGCTGTCCACGCCCCACTCAGACCTCACAGACTGTGAGCACAAAAACCAGCACCGGATCCCCTGCCGTGCACAGAGCCTGTAACCACTGCACAGCAAAAGACCCGAACCGGAGTATCAGCTGCGCTCAGGTTACTCCGCTAGCACTTGTCTCCCGGTTGCCATGACGACGTGGCAGCACAGAGCAGGAGACCCTAACAGTACCCCCCCTCTGACGAGGGGTCAAAGAACCCCTACCACCGGGTTTATCGGGGAACTGCGAGAAGAAAGAGCGTAACAGTCTGGGGGCATGAAGATCACAACTGCGCACCCACGACCGCTCCTCCGGGCCATACCCCTTCCAGTGCACCAAAAATGACAGCCGACCCCGAACCATCTTGGAGTCAAGAATCCTTTCAACAACAAACTCCCTCTGGCCACGTATCAGAAGAGGGGAAGGTCTTCCACTGGAAGAAGGATTACCAATCGCCCGTTTTAAAAGGGAACAATTAAATGTTTTATTGATACCCAAAGAACGGGGTAGATCTAACTGAAATGCCACCGGATTGATAACCCTAGTGATCTTATAAGGACCGATGAACCGGGGGCCTAACTTATGAGATGGCTGTCTCAACTTCAAATTCTTGGTAGACAACCAGACGAAGTCTCCCAATTTGAAGCTGCAGGGTCTTTTCCGCTTATCAAAAACCCTTTTGGTCACTAATGACACAGACACAAGGGCTTTCTTCACTTTCCTCCAAATACCTCTAAGGACCGAAACCACAGAGGAACCACCAGGCGTGGAGTCCAGGGGGTCAAAAGAATTGGCCTTAGGATGATGCCCATACACACAAAGGAAGGGAGAGATCCCTGTAGCAGAGTGAGCTGCGTTGTTATAGGCAAACTCCGCCATGGACAGATGAGCAACCCAGTCAGTCTGACACTTGGAGACATAACACCTGAGGAACTGCTCCAAGGACTGGTTCACCCTTTCAGTCTGCCCATTAGACTGCGACAAGCTGACAGAAATCTGGAGATCAGAACAAAATGCCCTCCAGAATTTGGCCACAAACTGGGATACGCGGTCAGAGACCACATCAAGTGGCAACCCGTGGAGGCGCACAACATGCAGCATAAATAATTCAGACAGGCGTCTGGCCGATGGCAGCCCAACCAATGGAACGAAGTGCGCCATCTTCGAAAACCTGTCAACGACAACCCAGATGGCTGTCATCCCCGAGGATTTGGGCAAGTCCACCACAAAATCCATTGAAATGTGGGTCCATGGCTTAGATGGAATAGAGAGTGGATGTAATGGGCCAACAGGAACCCCTCTAGGAGTCTTATTTCGGGCACAGATGTCACATGCCCGAACCCACTGATCCACATCCCTAGCCACCGAGGGCCACCACACCACCCTAGATAGCAACTCCCGAGTTCTGGCAATACCCGGGTGACCTGCCGACTTCTTGGCATGGAATTCCAGGAACACTCGCTGTCTTAACCTAGGAGGCACAAACAAAAGACCTACCGGAAGGTCTGGAGGAGCCTGCTCCTGTGCTCTAAGGACTAATGACAAGAGGTCCTGGGTAATGCCCACTTTAATACATGATGGGGACACAATGGGCAATGGCTCCTCGGTGGTCTCCTGGACTTGAGCAAAACTCTGCGAGAGCGCATCAGCCTTGATGTTTTTTGACCCAGGGCGATATGTTATCAAAAAATTAAAGCGAGCAAAAAACAAAGCACATCGTGCCTGCCTGGCATTGAGACGCTTCGCTGACTCTAAATATGCCAAATTCTTATGGTCGGTGAGAATTGAGACCACAGACTTAGCCCCCTCAAGCCAGTGTCTCCACTCCTCGAGTGCATCCTTAATAGCCAACAATTCCCGGTTACCCACGTCATAATTCATCTCGGCAGGCGAAAATTTACGGGAAAAGTAAGCACAGGGATGAAGGCGATTATCAGACACCCCCATCTGAGAGAGCACTGCCCCAATACCCATCTCAGAGGCATCCACCTCCACCACAAAAGACGCTCTGGATCTGGGTGTCGCAGCACCTTGGCCGAGACAAATGCCCTTTTGAGACGGGCAAAAGCCGCTTTGGCCTCACAAGACCAGTGAGGAACATCCGCCCCTTTCTTAGTGAGTGCCACCAAGGGCGCCACTATAGACGAAAATCCAGCGATAAATCGTCTATAAAAATTTGCAAAGCCCAGATAACGCTGAAGCTCCTTCAAACTAGTGGGCTGCACCCAATCCAGGACTGCCTGTACCTTGGAACCCTCCATTTGGAAACCTTCTGGGGAGATAATATATCCTAGAAATGCGATTTGCTGAACTTCAAATTCGCACTTCTCCAGCTTCGCCCCAAGCCGGTGGTCTCCGAGTTTCTGGAGGACTAAGCGTACATGCTTCCGATGTTCCTCCAGGGAATGGGAGAAGATTAGGATGTCATCTAAGTATACAACTAAGAATCTATCCAAATATTCCCTGAGCACATCGTTCATGAAGTCCTGGAAGACTGCCGGGGCATTACAGAGCCCAAAAGGCATCATCAAATATTCATAATGCCCTGAGTGGTTATTAAAGGCAGTCTTCCATTCATCCCCCTCTCTTATTCGGATTAGATTGTACGCACCGCGTAGGTCAATCTTAGAAAAAATGGTGGCAGTACGAAGCTGGTCAAACAAGACCGAAATGAGAGGCAGTGGGTATGAGTTTTTAATCGTGATACGGTTCAATTCCCTGAAGTCGATGCAGGGTCGCAACGAACCGTGCTTTTTACCCACGAAGAAGAACCCCGACCCAACTGGAGACTGTGAAGGTCTGATAAATCCCTTAGCCAAGTTCTCCTGAATGTACTCTGCCATAGCCTGAGTCTCGGGACGTGACAGGGAGTACAACCTGCTCTTGGGAAGCTTAGCATTCGCAAAACAAATCAATGGCACAGTCATAGGGGCGATGGGGAGGTAGTACCTCTGCAACTCTTTTGGAGAACACATCCGCAAAATCTGCATAACATCCTGGCAATCCTGGCAAACTTAGCTGCGAAAGCCTGACTGGAAGGCTCAAGCAACTCCTGAAACAATCAGTACCCCAACTAAGAATCTCCCCAGAGACCCAGTCAAATTGAGGATTGTGGACCCTTAACCAGGGTAACCCCAACACCAATGGGGCAAAAGTACAGACAGTCACATAAAAGGACAATTTTTCAGAGTGTGTGGCTCCAATAAATAAAGAAATCTGGCTAGTGCAAGAGGTAATTTTACCCTGGGATAATGGTTCCCCGTTTAACCCACAAATCTCAATTTCCGATGCCAAGGGTACTAAGGGAACAGAGTGTTTCAGGGCGAATTGGCGGTCCATAAAAACCCCGTCGGCCCCACTGTCCACAAAGGCCTCGGTCTTGACAGTTTGACCGAGGATCTTCAAGGTCACCGGAATGATAAAAGTCTTCTTGGGAAATTCTGACTTCTGGCCTGACAGGATATTTCCCATCACCCTCAGGCCCTGAAGTTTTCCGGCTTTTCTGGGCATGATACTACCACATGACCTTTATTCCCACAGTACAAACATAACCCCTGCTGTCTCCTCCGCGTCTTCTCACGCGAGGAGAGGCGGGTAGCCCCAACCTGCATAGGCTCCTCGGAAAATTCCTCAGAGTCTGAGGTTCCCTTGGGAAAGAAGGAAACCTCGGTCTCCCTTTCAAGCCTGCGCTCTCTCAGCCGTCTATCCACCCGAATGGATAACTGCATGAGCTGATCCAAGCTATCAGGCAAGGGATATTGTACCAGTTGGTCTTTTAAATGGTTATAAAGACCTCTTCGGTACTGGTGTCTCAGGGCTGGGTCATTCCACTGGGTATCATGGGCCAACCTCCGAAACTCCGTACAATAAACCTCAACTGGCCTTCGCCCTTGCTTAAGGATCGAAATCTGAGCCTCGGCTGAGGCCGTCTTGTCAGGGTCATCATACAACATGCCCAGTGCCGTAAAAAAAGCATCAACACTTTTAAGCGACGGACAGTCAGGCTGCAACCCATATGCCCAGACCTGTGGGTCTCCTTGTAGCAAGGAAATCACTATGCCCACCCGCTGAATCTCCGACCCAGAAGACTGAGGCCTAAGCTGGAAATATAGCTTGCAACTCTCCTTGAAACAAAAGAACTGCGAGCGATCTCCAGAAAAACGATCCGGGAGATTTACTTTCGGCTCCTTAACCCCTGAAGGCACTGCTGCTGCAGGAGCTCCGCCAGCGGCCTGCGAGGTGTGCATTTTAATGGACAAATCATTAAATTGTCGAGTCAGGACCTGCACCTGATCGACCACCTGTTGCAAAGTATTTTGAGGGGTATGCTCCATATTCCCACAAAATTTCAACAGGAGTATTAGGTTGCTGAATATGTTATGCACACCAGTGCCAGCAGGAATGTACTGGTGTCTGAACGGAGAGGGATGCAAAACAAATGAACTCACAGACAGACTGGGGAATATGACATTACATACATAGAAGGTGATAGGGTAACACAATAAACACAAAGTGAACAGAGAAGCCCAGAGGCTAAGAAACTGGGTGTCTCCCTAGTATTAGGAATGCTCAGATGGAAAGAAGCGAGATGTTGTGATTTAATACGTAGAGAACCCCGAAATGCTGTTGCTAAGGGCAACAGCAAAACCCTAAAGGGTTACCAACGGGTGTGGCAGTAAACTCCTTGGTCAGAGATGGAATAATAGACACAAGGAGAGTCTCCACAATACTAGTCCTCACTTGCAGTGCACTGGTTCAGCTTACTGCCACTAAACTGACACCTGAACACCTTGCACAGTGAGAAAGGATTTTGGCAGGCAAGTCTGAGAATACAGCCGCAAACTTGCTAGGTTCACAGAGTAGCAAAAGAACCCCAGCAGGTTAAATGACTGACTCCAGTCTTACTGCTAGGTCTGGATTGGCAGAGTGTAATACCAAATCCCAAGGCCTATTTGCAGTAAGCAACAAACAAATACAAAGTTTACACAGTACTAGCTAGCTTTCAGGAACTGACTAACCAACAAAGATTCAGCAGCATCTGCCTAACCTGAGAAGAGGGTTTATATAGCAGGTGCTGTCCACGCCCCACTCAGACCTCACAGACTGTGAGCACAAAAACCAGCACCGGATCCCCTGCCGTGCACAGAGCCTGTAACCACTGCACAGCAAAAGACCCGAACCGGAGTATCAGCTACGCTCAGGTTACTCCGCTAGCACTTGTCTCCCGGTTGCCATGACGACGTGGCAGCACAGAGCAGGAGACCCTAACAGATAAATAATAAAAAAAAAGAGGTGCAAGATGGAATTGTCCTTGGGCACTCCCACCCACCCTTATGTTGTATAAACAGGACATGCACACTTTAACAAACCCATCATTTCAGTGAAAGGGTCTGCCAAACGACTGTGGCTGAAATGACTGGTTGGTTTGGGCCCCCACCAAAAAAGAAGCAATCAATCTCTCCTTGCACAAACTGGCTCTACAGAGGCAAGATGTCCACCTCCTCCTCATCGTCCGATTCCTCACCCCTTTCACTGTGTACATCCCCCTCCTCACAGATTATTAATTCGTCTCCACTGGAATCCACCATTTCAGGTCCCTGTGTACTTTCTGGAGGCAATTGCTGGTGAATGTCTCCACGGAGGAATTGATTATAATTAATTTTGATGAACATCATCTTCTCAACATTTTCTGGAAGTAACCTCGTACGCCGATTGCTGACAAGGTGACCGGCTGCACTAAACACTCTTTTGGAGTACACACTGGAGGGGGGGCAACTTAGGTAAAATAAAGCCAGTTTGTGCAAGGGCCTCCAAATTGCCTCTTTTTCCTGCCAGTATACGTACAGACTGTCTGACGTGCCTACTTGGATGCAGTCACTCATATAATCCTCCACCATTCTTTCAATGGTGACAGAATCATATGCAGTGACAGTAGACGACATGTCAGTAATCGTTGGCAGATCCTTCAATCCGGACCAGATGTCAGCACTCGCTCCAGACTGCGCTGCTTCACCGCCAGCGGGTGGGTTCTGAATTCTTAGCCTTTTCCTCGCATGCCCAGTTGCAGGAGAATGTGAAGGAGGAGCTGTTGACGGGTCACGTTCCTCTTGACTTGACAAGTGTCTCACCAGCAGGTCTTTGCACCTCTGCAGACTTGTGTCTGCCGGAAAGAGAGATACAATGTAGGCTTTAAATATAGGATCGAGCATGGTGGCCAAAATGTAGTGCTCTGATTTCAACAGATTGGCCACCCGTGAATCCTGGTTAAGCGAATTAAGGGCTCCATCCACAAGTCCCACATGCCTAGCGGAATCGCTCCGTTTTAGCTCCTCCTTCAATCTCTCCAGCTTCCTCTGCAAAAGCCTGATGAGGGGAATGACCTGACACAGGCTGGCAGTGTCTGAACTGATTTCACGTGTGGCAAGTTCAAAGGGTTGCAGAACCTTGCACAACGTTGAAATCATTCTCCACTGCGCTTGAGTCAGGTGCATTCCCCCTTCCTTTGCCTATATCGTAGGCAGATGTATAGGTTTGAATAGCCTTTTGCTGCTCCTCCATCGTCTGAAGCATATAGAGGGTTGAATTCAACCTCGTTACCACCTCTTGCTTCAGCTGATGGCGGGGCAGGTTCAGGAGTGTTTGCTGGTGCTCCAGTTTTCGGCACGCGGTGGCTGAATGCCGAAAGTGGCCCACAATTTTTCAGGCCACCGACAGCATCTCTTGCACTCCCCTGTCGTTTTTTTTAAAATTCTGCACCACCAAATTCAATGTATGTGCAAAACATGGGATGTGCTGGAATTTTCCCAGATGTAATGCACGCACAATATTGGTGGTGTTGTCCGATGTCACAAATCCCCAGGAGAGTCCAATTGGGGTAAGCCATTCTGCGATGATGTTCCTCAGTTTGCATAAGAGGTTGTCAGCTGTGTGCTTCTTATGGAAAGCGGTGATACAAAGCGTAGCCTGCCTAGGAACGAGATGGCATTTGCGAGATGATGTTACTGGTGCCGCCGCTGCTGTTCTTGCTGCGGGAGGCAATACATCTACCCAGTGGGCTGTCACAGTCATATAGTCCTGAGTCTGCCCTGCTACACTTGTCCACATGTCCGTGGTTAAGTGGACATTGGGTACAACTGCATTTTTTAGGACACTGGTGACTCTTTTTCTTACGTCTGTGTACATTCTCGGTATCACCTGCCTAGAGAAATGGAACCTAGATGGTATTTGGTACCGGAGACACAGTAGCTCAATCAATTCTCTAATTCCATGTGAATTAACTGTGGATACCGGACACACGTTTAACACCACCGCAGCTGCCAAGACCTGAGTTATCCGCTTTGCAGCAGGATGACTGCTGTGATATTTCATCTTCCTCGCAAAGGACTGTTGGACAGTCAATTGCTTACTGGAAGTAGTACAAGTGGTCTTCCGACTTCCCCTCTGGGATGACGATCGACTCCCAGCTGCGACAACAGCAGCGCCAACAGCAGTAGGCGTTACACTTAAGGATCAATCGGAGGAATCCCAGTTAGGAGAGGACACGTCAGACTTGCCAGTGACATGGCCTGCAGGACTATTGGCATTCCTGTCTTAGGAAGAAATTGACACTGAGGGAGTTGGTGGTGTGGTTTGCAGGAGCTTGGGTACAAGAGGAAGGGATTTAGTTGTCAGTGGACTACTTCCGCTGTCACCGAAAGTTTTTGAACTTGTCAATGACTTCTGATGAATGCGCTCCAGGTGACTTATAAGGGAGGATGTTCCTAGGTGGTTAACGTCCTTACCCCTACTTATTACAGCTTGACAAAGGCTGTGCTTTTTCCAGCTTAAGTCTTTTCATTTTTCTAGCAGGAGGATGAGTGCTTCCATCCTCATGTGAAGCTGAACCACTAGCCATGAACATAGGACAGGGCCTCAGCCGTTCCTTGCCACTCTGTGTCGTAAATGGCATATTGGCAAGTTTACGCTTCTCATCAGGCGCTTTTAATTTTGATTTTTGGGTAATTTTACTGAACTTTTGTTTTTTGGGTTTTACATGCTCTCTACTATGACATTGGGCATCGGCCTTGGCAGATGACGTTGATGGCATTTCATCGTCTCGGCCATAACTAGTGGCAGCAGCTTCAGCACGAGGTGGAAGTGGTTCTTGATCTTTCCCTATTTTACCATCCACATTTTTGTTCTCCATCTTTTAATGTGTGGAATTATATGCCAGTAATATATCAATAGCAATGGACTACTGTACCGTACTGCTATATATATACTGGTGGTCAGCAAAATTCTGCACTGTCCTCCTACTATATACTGTGCACATCTACAATGCAGCTCAGATATGGATAGTATACTTGATGACACAGAGGTAGAGCAATGGACTACTGTACTGTACTGCTATATATATATATATATATATACTTTTAGTCAGCTAAATTCTGCACTGTCCTCCTACTATATATTGTGCACAACTACAATGCAGCACAGATATGGATAGTATACTCGACGACACAGAGGTACAGCAATGGACTACTGTACCATACTGCTATATATATATATATATATATATATATACTGGTGGTCAGCAAAATTCTGCACTGTCTTCCTACTATATACTGCGCACAACTACAATGCAGCACAGATATGGATAGTATACTTGACGACACAAAGGTAGAGCAATGGCCTACTGTACCGTACTGTTATATATATACTGGTGGTCAGCAAAATTCTGCACTGTCCTCCTACTATATACTGCGCACAACTACAATGCAGCACAGATATGGATAGTATACTTGACGACACAGAGGTAGAGTAATGGACTACTGTACCGTACTGCTATATATATACTGGTGGTCAGCAAAATTCTGCACTGTCCTCCTACTATATACTGCGCACAACTACAATGCAGCACAGATATGGATAGTATACTTGACGACACAGAGGTAGAGCAATGGACTACTGTACCGTACTGCTATATATATACTGGTGGTCAGCAAAATTCTGCACTGTCCTCCTACTATATACTGTGCACAACTACAATGCAGCACAGATATGGATAGTATACTTGACGACACAGAGGCAGAGCAATGGACTACTGTACCGTACTGCTATATATATACTGGTGGTCAGCAAAATACTGCACTGTCCTACTATATACTGCGCACAACTACAATGCAGCACAGATATGGATAGTATACTTGACGACACAGAGGTAGAGCAATGGACTACTGTACCTTACTGCTATATATATATATATATATATATACTGGTGGTCAACAAAATTCTGCACTGTCTTCCTACTATATACTGCGCACAACTACAATGCAGCACAGATATGGATAGTATACTTGACGACACAGAGGTAGAGTAATGGACTACTGTACCGTACTGCTATATATATACTGGTGGTCAGCAAAATTCTGAACTGTCCTCCTACTATATACTGCACACAACTACAATGCAGCACAGATATGGATAGTATACTTGACGACACAGAGGCAGAGCAATGGACTACTGTACCGTACTGCTATATATATACTGGTGGTCAGCAAAATACTGCACTGTCCTACTATATACTGCGCACAACTACAATGCAGCACAGATATGGATAGTATACTTGACGACACAGAGGTAGAGCAATGGACTACTGTACCGTACTGCTATATATATATATATATATATATATATATACTGGTGGTCAACAAAATTTTGCACTGTCCTCATACTATATACTGTGCACATCTACAATGCAGCTCAGATATGGATAGTATACTTGATGACACAGAGGTAGAGCAATGGACTACTGTACTGTACTGCTATATATATATATATACTTTTAGTCAGCTAAATTCTGCACTGTCATCCTACTATATATTGTGCACAACTACAATGCAGCACAGATATGGATAGTATACTCGACGACACAGAGGTACAGCAATGGACTACTGTACCATACTGCTATATATATATATATATATATATATATACTGGTGGTCAGCAAAATTCTGCACTGTCTTCCTACTATATACTGCGCACAACTACAATGCAGCACAGATATGGATAGTATACTTGACGACACAAAGGTAGAGCAATGGCCTACTGTACCGTACTGTTATATATATACTGGTGGTCAGCAAAATTCTGCACTGTCCTCCTACTATATACTGCGCACAACTACAATGCAGCACAGATATGGATAGTATACTTGACGACACAGAGGTAGAGTAATGGACTACTGTACCGTACTGCTATATATATACTGGTGGTCAGCAAAATTCTGCACTGTCCTCCTACTATATACTGCGCACAACTACAATGCAGCACAGATATGGATAGTATACTTGACGACACAGAGGTAGAGCAATGGACTACTGTACCGTACTGCTATATATATACTGGTGGTCAGCAAAATTCTGCACTGTCCTCCTACTATATACTGTGCACAACTACAATGCAGCACAGATATGGAGCGTTTTCAGGCAGAGAACGTAGATATTTGCAGCACACTGAGCACAGATATTTGCAGCACACTGAGCAAAGATATTTGCAGTACACTGAACACAGAAACTGAGAGAACGCAGCCACGTCCTCTCGCTATCATCTCCAATGCACGAGTAAAAATGGCGGCGACGCGCGGCTCTTTATATGCAATAGGAATCTCACGAGAATACGACAGCGGGATGATGACGTTCGGGCGCGTTCGTGTTAACCAAGCAAGGTGGGAAGATCCGAGGCTGCCTCGGAACCGTGTAAAATGGGTGAAGTTCGGGGGGGTTCGGATCCCGAGGAACCGATCCCGCTCATCTCTAAGACATACAGCAAAAACCCGGCATGTGAAAGCGCATCAATCTGATATTTTGCCATGTGTGAACACAAATGACCCGGATCTAAGTCTCGGGCCCACAATCCTTATTCATTAGATACACACAGATTTGCAATATATTATTTTTGTTGTTAGCACCGATAGCAAAAATTGTGTCTGTTTTTTTATACTGCCATGCTGTTGATATAATGTACTTTTCTGTTTTGTTTCAAAATGTTGCCCAGTGCTTTTGTGGCTGATATCAATCAATTTCTTCTTGGAAGATAACTGACATTAGTAGAAGTTATTTTACTGACAACATGGCCCATAACAAGTTTCTCGCCTCACGAACTTCGGCCTGCTGTCACTATCACGATTCTTGATGCTATTCAGGCTTGTGGTATTTAAATCTTGCAACGTCTCTTTTCCTTATCTTGAATTTCCATTCACAGAAATAACATTTTAGTTTTGGTTTCTGGATTTCTCTTTGACTACACTTCAATAGGTCTTATGTCCTTTAGGAGAACGGTTCTTGAGATAGACTGCTGTGGACTTTCAGAACTGATCACAGCAGCAAAATTGTTCTCTCATGGGCAAAATCAAGGGGTTAATTCCAAGTTGATCGCAGCATCAAATTTGTTAGCAGTTGGGCAAAACCATTTGCACTGCAGGTGTGGCAGATATAACATTTGCAGAGAGAGTTAGATTTGGGTGGGGTGTGTTCAAACTGAAATCTAAATTGCAGTGTAAAAATAAAGCAGCCAGTATCTACCCTGCACAGAAACAAACTAACCCACCCAAATCTAACTCTCTCTGCAAATGTTATATCTGCCCCTCCTGCAGTGCACATGGTTTTACCCAACTGCAAACAAATTTGATGCTGCGATCAACTCGGAATTACCCCCCATGTGCAGTGCAGATGGGGCAAATATAACATGTGCAGAGAGAGGTAGATTTGGGTGGGGTGTGTTCAAACTGAAATCTAAATTTCAGTGTAAAAATAAAGCAGCCAGTATTTACCCTGCACTGAAATATAATAACTCACCCAAATCTAAGTTTCTCTGCACATGTTATATCTGACCCCCCTGCAGTGCACATGGTTTGCCCATTAGAGAACAATTTTGCTGCTGCAATCAGGTCTGAATTAGGCCCATGGCTTCTGCCCAAAACTAGGGATGCATCTTGATCTCTTTACTAGTATACAATTTTTCAGTTCACTAACAATGTCTTGCTCACGAGAATAGGCAATGGTCAGTGGATTCTCTATTTCATATTTTCTTAAGAATTGTTCAACCTCTCTCTTGAGATATTCTACACCATTATCAGATCTCAGGGTCTTAAGTATGTGACCTGTTTTCAGAATACAAGAGACTTGTAGAAAATCAATCTTTTTTCCCACTTTAGATTTTTCTTTGATGAAGTACACATGTATCATCCTTGTGAAGTCATGTACAAATGTCACAAAGTATCTGTATCCACTTACAGACTGTACTTCCATTGGACCAGAAATGGCTGATGACATTGCTTTCCTAATACGCAGCTCTGACATACAGTTTTCTCTTTGTTAGTAACAGACAGTTCTGTGATCATCTCATTCTGTAGCTTTTGAACACTGTCATATCCAAAGTAAACAAATCTTCTATGCCAGAGTTCTAATAACTGTGACTCAATTGTCATCATCACACAGCAGTACTGTGTATCAAGGACATACAATTGCCATCCATATGCCTGTAGCTATTACCATCCCTTTTCTGTTTCCCACAAAGCATTTTCCTTTAGCGAAGTGAACTCTGTGGACTATCTATTCTAAGACACTTATGGCGATAAGAGTTGTTCCTATTTCTGGTACATTAAGCATGCCTTGGATTTCTGTGACTTTTGTTCCAATTTTTAAGGCAGCTTTAATTTTTTCAACTTTTGTAGCTGTAAGCATTTGGTTATCAAACCCTTTGATGGTGGTAGGTGCATATTTGGTTAGTGTGAACTATTGCTCATTGCAGCTGAAATACCTTGTACCTAAATCGATATACCAACAATCTTTTCTGTGACTATCTTTGACACTCAGGGCCAACTCATCTTTGCATAATATGTCTTGCTTTGCATAGTATTCACATTCTTTTGCTTGCACTCAAATGCTTTGCGACCTTTTCTAAACCAAATACAATACTTGCATTTTCTAAATATTTCACTTGTTGTAGGCAATGCAGTAGTCTTTGTATTTGACTCATAGGGCACACATTCTTGGAACTGTAGCAAGTTTGCACTGATTCTGTCTGTGATTACCTTTGCTGTGCTTGCTTCCAACACAACTATGAAGTCAAAATCAGGCATCAAGTGCTGTAAAATTGCTGTAGTGATCTCTTCATCATCTGTCTCCATACAACAGATGTTAGTTGCTGAGAAGATAATTTTATCTATGTAAGCTTTCATACTGATGCATTCACTGAATTTCGTGTTATACAATACACATCTTAAATTTATTCTCTTCATGAGACCTCCATCTTAGTATAATGCCTGTAGTGCTGTCAACATGTCTTTAGCTGACATCTTCCCATGAATAATGGCATAGACATTTAGCTCAAAACTACATGGTTTTTCATCACCTGGGCTTGGATATGCACCAGGATCTTTTTTAACCTTCCACTATTTTTCATGCTTCAATTGCATTTTCATATAAAACTAGGTTGTAAAATTCTCTGCACATTTTAGCTTGATAAACCTTATTATGGTGGTGTCTCCTTTATTCATGCTTCTTACAGACATAACTAAGCAGCCTGTGTGCACTAAACAGCTTCGATACAGACATGTTGCACTGGAAACATAACTTCATTCTGCTCTAATACAGTCTGCAGCACACATGTCCTTAAGATGACATCTATATATTGCTCTGGGTGTCCTAGTAGCTTGCGTACCTGGGTGTCTGGGTACCTGGGCCCATAACTTGTTGGAAATTATGCCTGAGCAAGTGTTGCTATTGCAGTCTGCGGGTGTTAATATTGCAGAGTTACATACACACCAGCAGATGACTCAAACTGTGAACAGCCCATTAACTTAAACAGGGGTGTTGGTTTAAATGCAGTCTGCTGACAGTGTCCACCAGGTCCATTATACTGTATATAGCAGTACGGTAGGCCACTGCTGTACCTACCTCTGTGTCGTCACTCGTCGTCCATAAGTATACTATCCATCCATCTACATTGTATACCTGTGGTGTCTTTTTTTTTTATACTATATAACTATAAACACAGTCTGCTGACAGTGTCCACCAGGTCCATTATACTGTATATAGCAGTACGGTAGGCCACTGCTGTACCTACCTCTGTGTCGTCACTCGTCGTCCATAAGTATACTATAGTATCCATCCATCTACATTGTATACCTGTGGTGTCTTTTTTTTCTATACTATAAACGCAGTCTGCTGACAGTGTCCACCAGGTCCATTATACTGTATATAGCAGTACGGTAGGCCACTGCTGTACCTACCTCTGTGTCGTCACTCGTCGTCCATAAGTATACTATAGTATCCATCCATCTACATTGTATACCTGTGGTGTCTTTTTTTTTATACTATAAACGCAGTCTGCTGACAGTGTCCACCAGGTCCATTATACTGTATATAGCAGTACGGTAGGATACTGCTGTACCTACCTCTGTGTCGTCACTCGTCGTCCATAAGTATACTATAGTATCCATCCATCTACATTGTATACCTGTGGTGTCTTTTTTTTTATACTATAAATGCAGTCTGCTGACAGTGTCCACCAGGTCCATTATACTGTATATAACAGTACGGTAGGCCACTGCTGTACCTACCTCTGTGTCGTCACTCGTCGTCCATAAGTATACTATAGTATCCATCCATCTACATTGTATACCTGTGGTGTCTTTTTTTTTATACTATAAACGCAGTCTGCTGACAGTGTCCACCAGGTCCATTATACTGTATATAGCAGTACGGTAGGCCACTGCTGTACCTACCTCTGTGTCGTCACTCGTCGTCCATAAGTATACTATAGTATCCATCCAACTACATTTTATACCTGTGGTTTCTTTTTTTTTTATACTATAAACGCAGTCTGCTGACAGTGTCCACCAGGTCCATTATACTGTATATAGCAGTACGGTAGGCCACTGCTGTACCTACCTCTGTGTCGTCACTCGTCGTCCATAAGTATACTATAGTATCCACCCAACTACATTGTATACCTGTGGTGTCTTTTTTTTTTTATACAATAAACGCAGTCTGCTGACAGTGTCCACCAGGTCCATTATACTGTATATAGCAGTACGGTAGGCCACTGCTGTACCTACCTCTGTGTCGTCACTCGTCGTCCATAAGTATACTATAGTATCCATCCATCTACATTGTATACCTGTGGTGTCTTTTTTTTTAATACTATAAACGCAGTCTGCTGACAGTGTCCACCAGGTCCATTATACTGTATATAGCAGTACGGTAGGCCACTGCTGTACCTACCTCTGTGTCGTCACTCATCGTCCATAAGTATACTATAGTATCCATCCATCTACATTGTATACCTGTGGTGTCTTTTTTTTATACTATAAACGCAGTCTGCTGACAGTGTCCACCAGGTCCATTATACTGTATATAGCAGACGGTAGGCCACTGCTGTACCTACCTCTGTGTCGTCACTCGTCGTCCATAAGTATACTATAGTATCCATCCAACTACATTGTATACCTGTGGTGTCTTTTTTTTTATACTATAAACGCAGTCTGCTGACAGTGTCCACCAGGTCCATTATACTGTATATAGCAGTACGGTAGGCCACTGCTGTACCTACCTCTGTGTCGTCACTCGTCGTCCATAAGTATACTATAGTATCCATCCATCTACATTGTATACCTGTGGTGTCTTTTTTTTTTATACTATAAATGCAGTCTGCTGATAGTGTCCACCAGGTCCATTATACTGTATATAGCAGTACGGTAGGCCACTGCTGTACCTACCTCTGTGTCGTCACTCGTCGTCCATAAGTATACTATTGTATCCATCCATCTACATTGTATACCTGTGGTGTCTTTTTTTTATACTATAAACGCAGTCTGCTGACAGTGTCCACCAGGTCCATTATACTGTATATAGCAGTACGGTAGGCCACTGCTGTACCTACCTCTGTGTCGTCACTCGTCGTCCATAAGTATACTATAGTATCCATCCATCTACATTTTATACCTGTGGTGTCTTTTTTTTTTATACTATAAACGCAGTCTGCTGACAGTATCCACCAGGTCCATTATACTATATATAGCAGTACGGTAGGCCACTGCTGTACCTACCTCTGTGTCGTCACTCGTCGTCCATAAGTATACTATAGTATCCATCCATCTACATTGTATACCTGTGGTGTCTTTTTTTTATACTATAAACGCAGTCTGCTGACAGTGTCCACCAGGTCCATTATACTGTATATAGCAGTACGGTAGGATACTGCTGTACCTACCTCTGTGTCGTCACTCGTCGTCCATAAGTATACTATAGTATCCATCCATCTACATTGTATACCTGTGGTGTCTTTTTTTATACTATAAATGCAGTCTGCTGACAGTGTCCACCAGGTCCATTATACTGTATATAGCAGTACGGTAGGCCACTGCTGTACCTACCTCTGTGTCGTCACTCGTCGTCCATAAGTATACTATAGTATCCATCCATCTACATTGTATACCTGTGGTGTCTTTTTTTTTTATACTATAAACGCAGTCTGCTGACAGTGTCCACCAGGTCCATTATACTGTATATAGCAGTACGGTAGGCCACTGCTGTACCTACCTCTGTGTCGTCACTCGTCGTCCATAAGTATACTATAGTATCCATCCAACTACATTTTATACCTGTGGTGTCTTTTTTTTTATACTATAAACGCAGTCTGCTGACAGTGTCCACCAGGTCCATTATACTGTATATAGCAGTACGGTAGGCCACTGCTGTACCTACCTCTGTGTCGTCACTCGTCATCCATAAGTATACTATAGTATCCATCCAACTACATTGTATACCTGTGGTGTCTTTTTTTTTTTATACTATAAACGCAGTCTGCTGACAGTGTCCACCAGGTCCATTATACTGTATATAACAGTACGGTAGGCCACTGCTGTACCTACCTCTGTGTCGTCACTCGTCGTCCATAAGTATGCTATAGTATCCATCCATCTACATTGTATACCTGTGGTGTCTTTTTTTTTATACTATAAGCGCAGTCTGCTGACAGTGTCCACCAGGTCCATTATACTGTATATAGCAGTACGGTAGGCCACTGCTGTACCTACCTCTGTGTCGTCACTCGTCGTCCATAAGTATACTATAATATCCATCCAACTGTATTGTATACCTGTGGTGCCTTTTAGTTGTGCGCATTAAAATATGGAGAACAAAAATGTGGAGGGTAAAAAAATAGGGAAAGATCAAGATCCACTTCCACCTCGTGCTGAAGCTGCTGCCACTAGTCATGGCCGAGACGATGAAATGCCATCAACGTCGTCTGCCAAGGCCGATGCCCAATGTCATAGTACAGAGCATGTAAAATCCAAAACACAAAAGATCAGTAAAATGACCCAAATATCAAAATTAAAAGCGTCTGAGGAGAAGCGTAAACTTGCCAATATGCCATTTACGACACGGAGTGGCAAGGAACGGCTGAGGATGGAAGCACTCATCCTCTCGCTAGAAAAAAGAAAAGACTTAAGCTGGCAAAAGCACAGCAAAGAACTGTGCGTTCTTCGAAATCACAAATCCCCAAGGAGAGTCTAATTGTGTCGGTTGCGATGCCTGACCTTCCCAACACTGGACGGGAAGAGCTTGCGCCTTCCACCATTTGCATGCCCCCTGCAAGTGCTGGAAGGAGCACCCGCAGTCCAGTTCCTGATAGTCAAATTGAAGATGTCAGTGTTGAAGTACACCAGGGTGAGGGTTTGGGTGTTGCTGGCGCTGGGGAGGAAATTGACAAGGAGGATTCTGATGGTGAGGTGGTTTGTTTAAGTCAGGCACCCGGGGAGACACCTGTTGTCCGTGGGAGGAATATGGCCATTGACATGCCTGGTCAAAATACAAAAAAAATCACCTCTTCGGTGTGGAATTATTTCAACACAAATGCGGACAACAGGTGTCAAGCCGTCTGTTGCCTTTGTCAAGCTGTAATAAGTAGGGGTAAGGACGTTAACCACCTCTGAACATCCTCCCTTATACGTCACCTGCAGCACATTCATCATAAGTCAGTGGCAAGTTCAAAAACTTTGGGCGACAGCGGAAGCAGTCCACTGACAACTAAATCCCTTCCTCTTGTAAACAAGCTCCCGCAAACCACACCACCAACTCCCTCAGTGTCAATTTCCTCCTTACCCAGGAAAGCCAATAGTCCTGCAGGCCATGTCACTGGCAAGTCTGACGAGTCCTCTCCTGCCTGGGATTCCTCCGATGCATCCTTGAGTGTAACGCCTACTGCTTCTGGCGCTGCTGTTGTTGCTGCTGTGAGTCGATCGGCATCCCAGAGGGGAAGTCGGAAGACCACTTGTACTACTTCCAGTAAGCAATTGACTGTCCAACAGTCCTTTGCGAGGAAGATGAAATATCACAGCAGTCATCCTGCTGCAAAGCGGATAACTGAGGCCTTGGCAGCCTGGGCGGTGAGAAACGTGGTTCCGGTATCCATCGTTACTTCAGAGCCAACTATAGATTTGATTGAGGTACTGTGTCCCCGGTACCAAATACCATCTAGGTTCCATTTTTCTAGGCAGGCGATACCGAAAATGTACACAGACGTAAGAAAAAGAGTCACCAGTGTCCTAAAAAATGCAGTTGTACCCACTGTCCACTTAACCACGGACATGTGGACAAGTGGAGCAGGGCAGACTCAGGTCTACATGACTGTGACAGCCCACTGGGTAGATGTATTGCCTCCCGCTGCAAGAACAGCAGCGGCGGCACCAGTAGCAATATCTCGCAAACGCCAACTCGTTCCTAGGCAGGCTACGCTTTGTATCACCGCTTTCCAGAATACGCACACAGCTGACAACCTCTTACGGCAACTGAGGAAGATCATCGCAGAATGGCTTACCCCAATTGGACTCTCCTGGGGATTTGTGGCATCGGACAACGCCAGCAATATTGTGCGTGCATTACATCTGGGCAAATTCCAGCACGTCCCATGTTTTGCACATACCTTGAATTTGGTGGTGCAGAATTATTTAAAAAACGACAGGGGCGTGCAAGAGATGCTGTCGGTGGCCAGAAGAATTGCGGGCCACTTTCGGCGTACAGGCACCGCGTACAGAAGACTGGAGCACCACCAAAAACACCTGAACCTGCCCTGCCATCATCTGAAGCAAGAGGTGGTAACGAGGTGGAATTCAACCCTCTTTATGCTTCAGAGGATGGAGGAGCAGCAAAAGGCCATTCAAGCCTATACATCTGGCCATGATATAGGCAAAGGAGGTGGAATGCACCTGACTCAAGCGCAGTGGAGAATGATTTCAACGTTGTGCAAGGTTCTGCAACCTTTTGAACTTGCCACACGTGAAGTCAGTTCAGACACTGCCAGCCTGAGTCAGTTCATTCCCCTCATCAGGCTTTTGCAGAAGAAGCTGGAGACATTGAAGGAGGAGCTAAAACAGAGCAATTCCGCTAGGCATGTGGGACTTGTGGATGGAGCCCTTCATTCGCTTAACCAGGATTCACGGTTGGTCAATCTGTTGAAATCAGAGCACTACATTTTGGCCACCGTGCTCGATCCTAGATTTAAAACCTACGTTGTATCTCTCTTTCCGGAAGACACAAGTCTGCAGAGGTTCAAAGACCTGCTGGTGAGAAAATTGTCAAGTCAAGCGGAACGTGACCCGTCAACATCTCCTCCTTCACATTCTCCCGCAACTGGGGGTGCGAGGAAAAGGCTACGAATTCCGAGCCCACCCGCTGGCGGTGATGCAGGGCAGTCTGGAGCGAGTGCTGACATCTGGTCCGGACTGAAGGACCTGCCAACGAACGATTACTGACATGTCGTCTACTGTCACTGCATATGATTCTCTCACCATTGAAAGAATGGTGGAGGATTATATGAGTGACCGCATCCAAGTAGGCACATCAGACAGTCCGTACGTATACTGGCAGGAAAAAGAGGCAATTTGGAGGCCCTTGCAGAAACTGGCTTTATTCTACCTAAGTTGCCCTCCCTCCAGTGTGTACTCCGAAGGAGTATTTAGTGCCGCCGCTCACCTTGTCAGCAATCGGCGTACGAGGTTACTTCCAGAAAATGTGGAGAAGATGATGTTCATTAAAATTAATTATAATAAATTCCTCCGTGGAGACATTCACCAGCAGCAATTGCCTCCAGAAAGTACACGGGGACCTGAGATGGTGGATTCCAGTGGGGACGAATTAATAATCTGTGAGGAGGGGGATGTAGACAGTGAAAGGGGTGATGAATCGGACGATGATGATGAGGTGGACATCTTGCCTCTGTAGAGCCAGTTTGTGCAAGGAGAAATTGATTGCTTCTTTTTTGGTGGGGGCCCAAACCAACCAGTCATTTCAGTCACAGTCGTGTGGCAAACCCTGTCGCTGAAATGATGGGTTCGTTAAAGTGTGCATGTCCTGTTTATACAACACAAGGGTGGGTGGGAGGGCCCAAGGACAATTCCATCTTGCACCTCTTTTTTCTTTCATTTTTCTTTGCGTCATGTGCTGTTTGGGAAGTATTTTTTTCAAGTGCCATCCTGTCTGACACTGCAGTGCCACTCCTAGATGGGCCAGGTGTTTGTGTCGGCCACTTGGGTCGCTTAGCTTAGTCACACAGCTACCTCATTGCGCCTCTTTTTTTCTTTGCGTCATGTGCTGTTTGGGGAGTATTTTTTTGAAGGGCCATCCTGTGTGACACTGCAGTGCCACTCCTAGATGGGCCAGGTGTTTGTGTCGGCCACTTGGGTCGCTTATCTTAGTCACACAGCTACCTCATTGCGCCTCTTTTTTTCTTTGCATCATGTGCTGTTTGGGGACTATTTTTTTGAAGGGCCATCCTGCGTGACACTGCAGTGCCACTCCTAGATGGGCCAGGTGTTTGTGTCGGCCACTTGGGTCGCTTATCTTAGTCACACAGCTACCTCATTGCGCCTCTTTTTTTCTTTGCATCATGTGCTGTTTGGGGACTATTTTTTTGAAGGGCCATCCTGCGTGACACTGCAGTGCCACTCCTAGATGGGCCAGGTGTTTGTGTCGGCCACTTGGGTCGCTTATCTTAGTCACACAGCTACCTCATTGTGCCTCTTTTTTTCTTTGCGTCATGTGCTGTTTGGGGAGTATTTTTTTGAAGGGCCATCCTGCGTGACACTGCAGTGCCACTCCTAGATGGGCCAGGTGTTTGTGTCGGCCACTTGGGTCGCTTATCTTAGTCACACAGCTACCTCATTGCGCCTTTTTTTATCTTTGCGTCATGTGCTGTTTGGGGAGTATTTTTTTGAAGGGCCATCCTGCGTGACACTGCAGTGCCACTCCTAGATGGGCTAGGTGTTTGTGTCGGCCACTTGGGTCGCTTATCTTAGTCACACAGCTACCTCATTGCGCCTCTTTTTTTCTTTGCGTCATGTGCTGTTTGGGGAGTATTTTTTTCAAGTTGCATCCTGCGTGACACTGCAGTGCCACTCCTAGATGGGCCAGGTGCTTGTGTCGGCCACTTGGGTCGCTTATCTTAGTCACACAGCTACCTCATTGTGCCTCTTTTTTTCTTTGCGTCATGTGCTGTTTGGGGAGTATTTTTTAAAGTGCCATCCTGTCTGACACTGCAGTGCCACTCCTATATGGGCCAGGTGTTTGTGTCGGCCACTTGGGTCGCTTAGCTTAGTCACACAGCTACCTCGGTGCAAATTTTAGGACTAAAAATAATATTGTGAGGTGTGAGGTGTTCAGAATAGACTGAAAATGAGTGGAAATTATGGTTATTGAGGTTAGTAATACTTTGGGATCAAAATGACCCCCAAATTCTATGATTTAAGCTGTTTTTTAGGGTTTTTTGTAAAAAACACCCGAATCCAAAACACACCCGAATCCGACAAAAAATTTTCGGTTAGGTTTTGCCATAACGCGTCCGAATCCAAAACACGGCTGCGGAACCGCGAACCCAAAACCAAAACACAAAACCCGAAAAATGTCCGGTACACATCACTAACATTGGGCCCCCTCTTCTGAACAGCTGGATCCCTCTTCTCAGCCATACATCTTACCTTGTGTACCGGTAATGGAATCCCCTTTCTCAATGGTGCCATCTTCCAAGTAACAGTCGGGAAGATAGTACATGTGCACAAGAGCAGGGCCGAAACTAGGATTTTTGTCACCCGGGGCAAGGTAGTCATTTGACACCCCCCCCCCCCCCCGCGAAAAAAAAATATATGTTTTACAATAAATAAATAAAAGTAATAAAATAAAATAAATAAAATAAAAAATAAATGAATAAAAATATTATATATATATATATATATATCTCTTTCAGAGCTTTTTTACATGAAAAACTGCCTTTTCTAACATAAATTTCATATCCAGGAAAAAGTGTCCCCATTTTACACAGTACGACAGGCAAGTGTCCCCATTCCCCATTTTACACATTGCGGCAGACAGGTGTCCCCATTTTACACATTGCGGCAGGAAAAAGTGTCCCCATTTTACACATTGCGGCAGGAAAAAGTGTCCCCATTTTACACATTGCGGCAGGCACAGGTCCCCATTTTACACAGTACGCTGGCAAGTGTCCCCATTTTACACATAGCGGCAGGCACAGGTCCCCATTTTACACAGTACGCTGGCAAGTGTCCCCATTTTACACATTGCGGCAGGCACAGGTCCCCATTTTACACATTGCGGCAGGCACAGGTCCCCATTTTACACATTGCGGCAGGCACAGGTCCCCATTTTACACAGTACGCTGGCAAGTGTCCCCATTTTACACATAGCGGCAGGCACAGGTCCCCATTTTACACAGTACGCTGGCAAGTGTCCCCATTTTACACATTGCGGCAGGCACAGGTCCCCATTTTACACATTGCGGCAGGCACAGGTCCCCATTTTACACAGTACGCTGGCAAGTGTCCCCATTTTACACATAGCGGCAGGCACAGGTCCCCATTTTACACAGTACGCTGGCAAGTGTCCCCATTTTACACATTGCGGCAGGCACAGGTCCCAATTTTACACATTGCGGCAGGCACAGGTCCCCATTTTACACAGTACGCTGGCAAGTGTCCCCATTTTACACATAGCGGCAGGCACAGGTCCCCATTTTACACAGTACGCTGGCAAGTGTCCCCATTTTACACATAGCAGCAGGCACAGGTCCCCATTTTACACAGTACGCTGGCAAGTGTCCCCATTTTACACATTGCGGCAGGCACAGGTCCCCATTTTACACAGTACGCTGGCAAGTGTCCCCATTTTACACATAGCGGCAGGCACAGGTCCCCATTTTACACAGTACGCTGGCAAGTGTCCCCATTTTACACATAGCGGCAGGCACAGGTCCCCATTTTACACAGTACGCTGGCAAGTGTCCCCATTTTACACATTGCGGCAGGCACAGGTCCCCATTTTACACATTGCGGCAAGTGGTGGAGGGAGAGAGAGAGAGAGGAAGGGAGAGGGGCTGACTTACATTTGAAGCGGTTCTCGCCGCTCTTCAGCCGTCTCTTCCTCCTCGTCTGCGCGGCTCCGGGCTCCCCCTTCTCCCTCCTCCGGCGGGGTTTCGTGGAATGACGCGTTTGCGCCGTGACGTCACGACGCAATCGCGTCATTCTGCGAAACCCCGCCCCCCGAGCTGGGCACTCGGGAGAAGGGGGTTTAAAAGTAAGTGCCGCGGCGGGTGTTAGGGGGTCTCGGCGCCCCCTCCAATCTGGCGCCCAGGTCGCCTGCCCCCCTAGCCCCCCCCTAGTTTCGGCCCTGACAAGAGACAAAGGCTCTGGCACAGTGCCTGAGATATCACAGGGAAGATAGTGCAGCGGAGGAGGAGGGATATGATGCCAGCGCATAAGGTAAATATAATCTGGGTGTAGGGTGTGCAGTGTGGGGCTTGCCTGGACACAGGAGCCCAAGGTGTACTCCTTATAAATATACCTATGCTTAGTTCCTGGAGCTATATTTGTAACCCCCTTGAACTGGGTTACTACACTTGAATATTATGGTCTTTGCATCATTCTAAACATCAATTTTATTATGTTTTGCTAAATGTAAAGCCACAGATTAATTATATTACATATAAATGGCAAGTCTGTAAAAACTACCTTTACCTGCTACTGGAATATAGTATCTGAGCAAAAGGATGGTGCATACTAAATACATATACATCTTCAAGCATATATAAACACTGTGTGTGTGTGTGTGTGTGTGTGTGTGTGTGTGTGTGTTTGTGTGTATGTGTGTGTGTGTGTGTGTGTGTGTGCCCTGTCTATTCATTCCCAAAATAGTTATCTTTCTTCCCTGAGCTGAGTCTTTTGCCACAGTTATGTCTGTGCTTTATGCTAATGCCGTTACAAAGCCATTCCCAACTAAGCGTTTGAGTGTGGAAGGACTGAGATGCCCACTTTGAGCATTTTTAAATGTTGAAATACAACTGGTTGCCTCTTTAAATGCACCAATGGTCACATGGCCGAAACCTACACCAGCCCTATACCATACCGCCCAACTTTCTACATATTGAAAGAGGGACGCACGTGCGGCGAAGCCATGCGCGCTTCCGAAAAGGGGCGTGGTTTATTGGAAATGAGGCGTGGCTTCGCGGGAGGACCCGCGATAGCGAGACACGCCCCGTTTTGGTCACTGAGGGGGCATGCCCAGCGCTCCGTGAGCTGCTGGCATGCCCCCTCTCCTCCTGTCTCCAGTGAATAGACGCTGTGCGCACGCGCACAGCGTCTATTCACCGCTGCTCTGCTAAGCAGGGCAGCGATGAAAGGAGCCTCCCAACTGCCCCCCCCCCCACCGCGGGACACTGCGGCCCGCAGGTGGGACAGCGGGACAGTCCCAAAAAACGGGACTGTCCCGCAAAAATCGGGACAGTTGGGAGGTATGCTATACCAGGTGCATATTATCCATCTGAATATGAACTATTACAGTACGTGAAAATCTGCATCTATGTACACAACCACTATCAGCGACACTTCTGGAACATGCCTGCAATACTCCCATAAGATGCAGCATCTCTTATTACATCCCAGTCACCTCTAAGGAATTCCCCATTCATTTCCAGTACAATACTGCTGATCGTGCAACTACATCTGTTCTGCAACTCAGTCTGTACGAGAAAAGGGGGTAATTCACAGTTGATCGCAGCAGAAAATTTGTTAGCAGTTGGGCAAAACCATGGGGGTCATTCCGACCCGTTCGCACGCAGCGGATCTTCGCTGCGGTACAAACGGGTTGGAACTGCACATGCGTGGCGTGAACATCGCGCACGTGCGTCATTGCCCAGCGACATCCGTCGCCAGGCAACGATGCGCACAATGAAAAAAGAAGACGCAGCGCCGATCGCAAGAAGATTGACAGCAGAGAGGCGTTCTGGGGCAGATACTCACCGTTGGATGCCGTTTTCGAGGCGTGGTCGTCCGAACGCAGGCGTGTCCAGGCAAACGGAGGGTGGATGTCTGACGTCGCTGGATCCGTCACACAGGGTAAGTAGCTCCAGGCTTACTCTTCAACTGCACAAAACTTTTTTAGCTAAGCAGGGCTGCACAAGCGAACGCAGCCCTGCTAAGCTAAAATACACCCCTCCATAGGCGGAGATTAGTTGATCGCACCAGCAGCAAAAAGTTGCTGGCTGCGATCAACTCTGAATGACCCCCCCATGTGCACTGCAGGTGTAGCAGATATAACATTTGCAGAGAGAGTTAGATTTGGGTGGGGTGTGTTCAAACTGAAATCTAAATTGCAGTGTAAAAATAAAGCAGCCAGTATTTACCCTGCACAGAAACAATATAACCCACCCAGATCTAACTCTCTCTGCAAATGTTATATCTCAAAATTAGGATGCGTGTGCTGACAAAAAACATCACCAAAAGTCAGTGCTAGATTAAGTTCCTCGTGGGCCTGGAGCTGAGATTTCTGCAGGGCCTATTATGTGCCACTGCAGGAGGTGTGACTAGCATGGCAGGTGTGTGGATACTGATATGGAAGTGTGATAAGTGCTGTATAAGTATTTTATGTGTGTGCATATTTGCGTCTATGTATGCACGTGTTTAAAAAACTCAGCACTTTAATGCCCCTCCAACAAATCAATTATTGAAACAAATAAAAACATACACAAAAAATATAGCTCCATGGTACAACAAACAGAACAGGAATGCACACATAGGGTAGTATTCAATTATTTTCACCCCCTTCCACACCCGTCCTGTTTCTGCTGATGAGTTTTGTATAATCATTTCAGCTCACTACCCCCAGGGTAGCGAGGGCACCCAACCCTTTACACAGCTAAACCTGATTAAACGGGTGCGATATGTGCGATAACGGGGATCACTTTAGAAAGGAGATTGGGCATGATATATCATTTGAATACCGCCCATAGAAGCGGATTCAGCAGTAGTCACGGCTGCGTCTTTTGGCAGTTGCACATTTGGCGATTACACATCTGCGCCTTTATGCAAATGCTGCTACAAAGCCCTTTACTTGTGTCCAAGTATGCGCCTAGATTTGCAAGGACTGAGATGCCAACTTTCAGCATCTATACTCACAGTACTTATGCTGGGCATACACGTACAGATAAAATGCCTATCAGACCAACATGCATTTTTTCTGGCAGTCGCTGACACTGCAGATATCAGGGACATGCACTGTGACATCTCTCACAGTGTATGTCACGTGATATCGGTGTTCCACGCCAGGGAGGAAATGTGAACACCGATGTGAACAAGCCTTAGTGAAACGTACGTCATCGGCATACCAGACGTACACGGTTTCCGGGGGCGTGGAATCCTCAGCCCGACCCGGCGTCTGGCCACGTGAGCGGCTTTCTGCATCTGTCTGTGCACACAGGAATGGTAGCTTATACATGCCTCTTCATTTCAGAGCGGCTCTCTCATCCAGAATAGTCCCCCTGCGGTCCCTGCACTGTGGCGACATAACAGGGAAGTAGGGGCCCCTTTCGGGACAGCAGAAGCAACTCGCACTTCTTTCTTCCATCCCGGCATCAGATGTACCCCGAACTCTCATCGGTCTCATTCACTGCATTAATTTGCACATGAGACGACAGCAGAAAGGGGAACTAGTCTGTCATTGCCGGGAAGTGCTTTCTCTTTCTCGATAATAATGACCCACATGACTTAGTAGCTTATTGCTTTCTAACAAGGTATACCACACTATGATACATTGTTGTCATCATCAGATATAATATCTTTATTGTTGTTTCATGCTAAATACTGCTACATGTGGGTACTGAAAATTAGCCAGCTATCGACCTGATGGTCTTCTCCTGTATATCATGTTACAATGGTTGATGAAATTATTATGGGACTATGATCTTTATACCATATATATAATGAATTAATTTGTATGTGCATGCTGTATTAGGATATTATTGCATTTTATGAAGATCAATCTCTGTCCTCTGCTATATCAATCGTTGTATGCCTGAAAAGGGACACATATATGAATATGAGCTGTCTTTTTGCATGAAGGGAAGAGGCCTTTGTTGTTTTCCACTGATGAATATCTGACACGTTAGGTGTGACGTGTCAGACTGTTCAATCAATTGGGATACGGATTGTCATTTGACCATTCCTTGATGCACTAATATGTGATTCTAAATGCCATAGAATTTTAAAGTGTGCATCCATACCATTCCTGTCCTCTTGGAGGACTACTATCGCCTCCCACTAAAGGGGATACATGACAGTAGCTTTAACAGTTACCGCTTATCGGGTATATGCCTTCAGAATGAGATTCCATTATTTATTGAGAGAAATCTCCTGATACTCTTTGGCTACCCGCATTAATTATTAAAACCATATTTTCACTTTCTGTTTCACATTTCTACAACTATTTCATGCCAGCAGTAACCTTGGATGGGTTACTCGTGCTATATATTTGATGATTAATTGTCTATATCATTAAAATATCTTTAGAAACTAATTTTTAATTTTATTTTTGTCACATTAGCAGATACGTGGCTATGTCATAAATCTATCTACTGTGAGATCATATTCACTCACATGATATGATAAATACGTACCGCGTAAAAGCCGTGTCATGACTCAGTGTCACTAAAAGTCAATTTTGACTAACCTGTTTTGACTGTATATTTATTTGACCTTTATCTTAATTAATTGTAATAAATGTTAAGTTTTAATTCTATAATATTTCATATTAATATACAAAAAAGAGTGCGCCACCAAGTAAGCCTTCTCTGGGTGACGACCTTCTTATGGTCGTTCTCTCACTTGTGTCCTTTTAGGAAATGTGAAGTAACAGAGGAAATATCCGTCAGTTGATCGATATTTTCGGATCAGTCAGTCGCATACATGCTACAATTATCTGGGCAATCCGCCGATATCGGGCTTTAGGCGCCGCTGTTGGTCAAACCAAGGAAACTTGCACCAACCCTATGGTAGTTGCAGATTTTCCATCTGTGTATGGCCTCCTGTGTGAATGATGCAACATCTGTGTAAGAAAACACTTTAGCGACACTCCCGTAACAAGCACTTCAGACCCCTTTTTGTGCACATTAATAGCAACCTCCCAATCACTACTCAAAAACGCTCAGTAATTTTCCAAGACATTTCTGATACCATGAATCTCAACTACTACAGAGCCATTGTGCGTATACAGTGTAACACATGCGCCGTACCAGTTTTTAGTGATGATTCCATTAGCTGGAGGAGAGGGCACTCACCGGACTTTATTAGTGGCTAGTTATCAAGTGGCAGCTCAAAACAACAGCAGTGTTATACCTGTGTTAAACCGAAGGAAAACAGAAGGCAAACATACTTACAAATTAACAGAAGGACTGCATTACAACCACAAAACTCTGGAACTTTATGTGGCCTCTCCTCGCCTCAAACATGAGAACACCAAGACCAGGCTTACCACCTCTCTGGCTGAGAACATCAAGTCTGCCCCTGGGCCTAACCATCAAGATGAGCAGGGAACTGTGGGGGCACAGCACCAGGACCAGGCTCAGCAGGGACATCCCCATTGCTTCTGAGTATGCCCCCCACATTCTCCTACCCACCTGTACTAAGATCTGATCAAAATGTTATCCCAATCCTACTTCTGCCACTAGCTGCCTGCTATTGTGTTTTTTTTTTTTTTTCATTGCTCGATTCCACCCCACCATGTGTTTTTCCTGTAATGTTTACCTCCACTGATTGCACACCTTTCCATTGTGCCCTACATGCAGGGTACATCATACTACTACATAAGCATCAGTCTTCCCATATATGAACTTGGCCCTTGTATGGCTCACCTCCCACTGTGTAACCTTCAAAGTGCGCCCAACATGGCTGCCCCATATGGTACACTTGTGGCTGGGATGAAAAATACATAGGCCTGATGGTTTTGATGGAACCCTACTCTGAAATGTAGGACTCTGAAATCACCCCCATTTTGTGTCATCTCTTCTAGGGGTGGATTATTCCACCCTGCGTAATCCTACACTGAGCGCCCAAGATGGCTGCCGCACCTGGTACCTTGTGAGTGTGGAATACACAACCCTTGGAAGTTATTACCCAAAATACCTACACCAATCCTGCATTATGCTTTCTGTGTGCTTAAGGTTTTCTTTTAGGTCTGTGTTGCTTGTCTATTGTTGTATTACTCAAATCTTCTGTATCATGTGCATTGTTTCTGATATCTGTAAAGCGCCTTGAGTCCTGTTGGAGAAAGAGCGCTATATAAATAAAATTATTATTATTATTATTATTATTATTAAATGTCAAATGCATAAAGCAGCTAAACCCGACCAAACAAATGGGCGCAATGTGAAAAAGTCCTGTTTGAGTGCTGAAACTGGTCACTTTTCACGCATTTCAACACGCTGGGGCTGGCAGCTGATTGCTCCGTTGGGCGCCATCTGCTGGCTGCCGGTGCTAATAACAATTGAATTCCCCCATGTTTCTAATTAAGCAATAATCTCCTGCAGCAAAGGTTCATAATTACACCTGCATTTGAGAAGTCTGTGAGAGCCTAGGTTGCCACAGCAACATGCCATTATAATATTACATACGCAGGGGCGTAACTAGAACTTTGTGGGCCCTATAGCAAACACTTGAAAGCGCCCCATGAAAAAAAACACACTGGTCAGCTTGCCCCTTATGTCCATGATTCTATGCACAACATCCAGAAGGTGAGGATGGAAAGACGCAAGGCGGGATGTACTAAAGTGAAAATGCAGTAAAGACCAAGTTTTCGGGGGTTTTACTGCATTTTCATATGTACTTACCCTTATCCGCTGGGTCTCCACTGCGCAGGGTTAACCTGTAGAAGCCTATGGGGCTTCTTCCGCAATGCGATGTGGAGATGGTTCCGTCACAGAACCCTCCTAGCATCCCCAGTGGCCGCCGCTGGTCTGCTCATGCGCAGTTGGACTCCCGGGTCATAGACCAGTAGTCCAGCAGCCGTAGCACATCGCAAAGACAGCTCTGATAGAAAGAGCGGTCCTCCGCAACATTAATTGCATATGTTAATACATATGTGATTAGTGGCGGCGCGGTGTGTGACGGAATGTAATGCAACAGTTTTGTACATCCCACCCATAAAGAGGGGACGAGGGGAGAAATGGAAGCCAAGGGGAGGGGAAGGGGAGATGTGTCATAAGAGCAAAGTGATCCAGTAGGAGAAGAAGGTTGCGGAACAGATGGGATGGGGAGAAAGATGGTATAATGTGACAGAGAGGAAGAAAGTGACAGGCTGCTGTGGAGTGAAGGAGGTGCAGAGACACATGTGGGAAGTGAAGAAAGGACAGAGGCACACATGAGACACACATGGGGTTTGGAGTGGGAGGCAGAGGCACATATACTAAACTGCATAGTATAGAGATAAAGACAGGGAGACGGGCAGACATGCAGGGTGGTAGGGAGGGGACATAGAGATGCAGGGCGGTAGGCAGAGAAAAAAAGAGATGCAGGGAGGAAGGACCGGAATACAGAGACGCAGGGCAGTTGCAAGGGCATAGAAAGACGCAGTGCGATGGGGAGCGCATATAGAGATGCAGGGCTGTAGGGAGGGGATAGAGAGATGCAGGGTGATAGGGAAAGGATAGAGGGACGAAGGGTGGTAGGGAGGGAATAGAGAGACGCAGGGCAGTAGGGAGGGTGTAAAAAGATGCAGGGCGGTAGAGAGGGCATAGAGAGATGCAGAGTGGAAGGGAGGGCATATAGAGATGCAAGTTGGTAGGGGGGGATAGAGAGCCGCAGGGCGGTTGGGAGGGCATAGAGAGACGCAGAGTGGTTAGGAGGGGATAGAGAGATGCATCGTGGTAGGGAGGGGATAGAGAGATGCAGGTTGGTTGAGAGGGGATAGAGAGATGCAGCGTGGTAGAGAGGGGGTAGAGAGATGCAGGGTGGTAGGGAGGGGATTGAGAGATGTAGGGTGGTAGGGAGGTGATAGAGAGACGCAGGTCGGTAGGGAGGGCATAGAGAGACGCAGAGTGGTTAGGAGGGGATAGAGAGATGCATCGTGGTAGGGAGGAAATAGAGAGATGCAGGTTGGTTGAGAGGGGATAGAGAGATGCAGCGTGGTAGAGAGGGGGTAGAGAGATGCAGGGTGGCAGGGAGGGGATAGAGAGATGCAGGGTGGTAGGGAGGTGATAGAGAGACACAGGGTGGTAGGGAGGGGATTGAGAGATGCAGGATGGTAGGGAGGGGATAGAGAAACACAGGGCGGTAGGGAGGGGGTAGAGAGATGCAGGGCGGTAGCGAGGGGATAGAGAGATACAGTGCAGTTGGGAGGGCATTGAGAGATGTAGGGTGGTAGGGAGGGGATAGAGAGACGCAGGTCGGTAAGGAGGGCATAGCGAGACGCAGGATGGTTGAGAGGGCACAGAGAGATGCAGAGTGGTAGGGAGGGAATATAGAAATTTAGAGATGCAGTATTTTTCTTGGGCTGTGTTCCTTACAAAAGTCCCCAGTGAGGAAGCTGAGGGAGGAGAGAAGTGAAAGTAGTGGAGGGGGTGGACTCTGGGGGCAGAGACCTAGTGAACAGAGGGGATCCGTATGAAATACCTACAATCAAAATCCCTATGGTCAAAACACTGATACAAATTGACCAATGGTCAAAATACCGACATATAAAATGTCGACACAATCAAAATACCGACATTTAAATTGTTGACAGGTCAAAAAGTAGTTACAAGTTTTTCATCTTTATTTGTTGTGTATGTCGACCTAGGTCGACATGGACACCGTATAAGTGTACCGCGTTCCCTCGCATGGCTCGCTGCTCTTGCCATGCCCTATTATATTCCACCTCCAGGTCCACTGGGATGGTAAAATATAAACAAGTCGGTTTTGATGAAAAAATCATGAAAATTCTTGTCGACTTTTTGAACTGTCGACATGTTAAATATTTTGACCTTGTCAGAATTTTAAATGTCGGTATTTTGACCTTGTCAGTATTTTAAATGTCGGTATTTTGACTATGTTGGAATTTTGATCATCAGTAAATGATTGTTGGTGTTTTGACCATCGGGATTTTGATTGTAGGTAAATTGACTGCATCCCGAACAGAGAAGAATAACTGATTAGTTAACGCTAGTGATGAGCGGGTTCGGATACTCGGAATCCGAACCCCCCCGAACTTCACCCATTTTACACGGTTCCGAGGCAGATTCGAACCTTCCCGCCTTGCTCGGTTAACCCGAGCGCGCCCGAACGTCATCATCCCGCTATCGGATTCTAGCGAGATTCGGATTCTATATAAGGAGCCGCGCGTCGCCGCCATTTTTCACTCGTGCATTGGAAATGATAGTGAGAGGACGTGGCTGGCGTCCTCTCAGTTTTATTCAGGTGGCTGCAAATATCTGTGCTCACTGCTTTATTGTGGGGACTGGGGACCAGCAGTATTATATAGGACGAGTACAGTGCAGAGTTTTGCTGACCAGTGACCACCAGTATTAAACGTTCTCTGCCTGAAAAACGCTCCATATCTGTGATCAGTGTGCTGAATATATCTGTGCTCACACTGCTTTATTGTGGGGACTGGGGACCAGCAGTATTATATAGGAGGAGTACAGTGCAGAGTTTTGCTGACCAGTGACCACCAGTATCATACGTTCTCTGCCTGAAAAACGCTCCATATCTGTGCTCAGTGTGCTGCATATATCTGTGCTCACACTGCTTTATTGTGGGGACTGGGGACCACCAGTATTATATAGGAGGAGTACAGTGCAGAGTTTTGCTGACCAGTGACCACCAGTATTATACGTTCTCTGCCTGAAAAACGCTCCATATCTGTGCTGCATTGTATTATATAGTAAGAGTACAGTGCATATTTTTGCTGACCACCAGTATATAATATATAGCAGTACGGTACAGTAGGCCACTGCTCTACCTACTTCTGTGTCGTCAAGTATACTATCCATCCAAACCTGTGGTGCATTTCAGTTTTGCACAGTTTGCTGACCACCAGTATATAATATATAGCAGTACGGTACGGTAGGCCACTGGTCTACCTACCTCTGTGTCGTCAAGTATACTATCCATCCATACCTGTGGTGCATTTCAGTTTTGCACAGTTTGCTGACCACCAGTATATAATATATAGCAGTACGGTACAGAAGGCCACTGCTCTACCTACTTCTGTGTCGTCAAGTATACTATCCATCCATACCCGTGGTGGATTTCAGTTTTGCACAGTTTGCTGACCACCAGTATATAATATATAGCAGTACGGTACAGAAGGCCACTGCTCTACCTACCCCTGTGTCATCAAGTATACTATCCATCCATATCTGTGGTGCATTTCAGTTTTGCACAGTTTGCTGACCACCAGTATATAATATATAGCAGTACGGTACAGAAGGCCACTGCTCTACCTACCTCTGTGTCGTCAAGTATACTATCCATCCATACCTGTGGTGCATTTCAGTTTCTCACAGTTTGCTGACCACCAGTATATAATATATAGCAGTACGGTACAGTAGGCCACTGCTCTACCTACCTCTGTGTCGTCAAGTATACTATCCATCCATACCTGTGGTGCATTTCAGTTGTGCGCAGTATATATAGTAGTAGGCCATTGCTATTGATACTGGCATATAATTCCACACATTAAAAAATGGAGAACAAAAATGTGGAGGGTAAAATAGGGAAAGATTAAGATCCACTTCCACCTCGTGCTGAAGCTGCTGCCACTAGTCATGGCCGAGACGATGAAATGCCATCAACGTCGTCTGCCAAGGCCGATGCCCAATGTCATAGTAGAGAGCATGTAAAATCCAAAAAACAAAAGTTCAGTAAAATGACCCAAAAATCAAAATTAAAAGCGTCTGAGGAGAAGCGTAAACTTGCCAATATGCCATTTACGACACGGAGTGGCAAGGAACGGCTGAGGCCCTGGCCTATGTTCATGGCTAGTGGTACAGATTCACATGAGGATGGAAGCACTCATCCTCTCGCTAGAAAACTGCAGTGCCACTCCTAGATAAGCCAGGTCTTTGTGTCGGCCACTTGTGTCGCTTAGCTTAGTCACACAGCTACCTCATTGCGCCTCTTTTTTTCTTTTGGATCATGTGCTGTTTGGGGACTATTTTTTTAAAGTGCCATCCTGTCTGACACTGCAGTGCCACTCCTAGATGGGCCAGGTGTTTGTGTCGGCCACTTGGGTTGCTAAGCTTAGTCACACAGCTATCTCATTGCGCCTCTTTTTTTTCTTTGCATCATGTGCTGTTTGGGGACTATTTTTTTGAAGTGCCATCCTGTCTGACACTGCAATGCCACTCCTAGATGGGCCAGGTGTTTGTGTCGGCCACTTGGGTCGCTTTGCTTAGTCACACAGCTACCTCATTGCGCCTCTTTTTTTCTTTGCATCATGTGCTGTTTGGGGACTATTTTTTTGAAGTGCCATCCTGTCTGACACTGCAGTGCCACTCCTAGATGGGCCAGGTGTTTGTGTCGGCCACTTGGGTCGCTTAGCTAACTCACACAGCTACATCATTGCGCCTCTTTTTTTCTTTGCATCATGTGCTGTTTGGGGACTATTTTTTTTAAGTGCCATCCTGTCTGACACTGCAGTGCCACTCCTAGATGGGCCAGGTGTTTGTGTCGGCCACTTGGGTCGCTTAGCTTAGTCATCCAGCGACCTCGGTGCAAATTTTAGGACTAAAAATAATATTGTGAGGTGTTCAGAATAGACTGGAAATGAGTGGAAATTATGGTTATTGAGGTTAATAATACTAAGGGATCAAAATGACCCCCAAATTCTATGATTTAAGCTGTTTTTGAGGGGTTTTTGTAAAAAAACACCCAAATCCGTCAAAAAATTTTCAGGGAGGTTTTGCCAAAACGCGTCCGAATCCAAAACACGGCCGCGGAACCGAATCCAAAACCAAAACACAAAACCCGAAAAATGTCCGGTGCACATCACTAGTTTATGCAGTGTGCTGATCCTGCTCCTGGTCCCGTGGGAACCGTTAAACTATGGGGGCCCTGGTAGTTGTGACCAGTGGTGGAAGTGGTGACAACCTGACCACACGTACAGCAACAGTGTGGGGGGGTGTTAGTATGTGTGTCCCCAGCAGCGCTCTTTCCTGGCCCCCAGTTCGCACCTGACAATGCACAGCGGAACACTCTCACCTTTAAAATCTGTGAAGAGTCCAGACTTCACACACTGCGGAGTCACCCACTCTGCCTGTTTCATTCCCCAACTCAGGATTTCCAGGCCAGCAGCCAAGGTGCTGTGTTGTGGAGTCTGGGGGTGTGCCTCTGGAGATCTGGGCGAGACTGTGGTGGCGAAGCGGGCACCTATGTAGCGTGACGTGCGTGAAGGAGGTGCAGGGTCCCAGTGAGTATGCGGCACAGGAAGGGCTTTGAAAGTCTCAGCTGCGCCGCTCTCATAGACATCTACACTATGCCAGCCGCAGCAGCAGTTGTTGTTCCACTTGCACTGCGGCCAGGGAGTGGGAGTTGTTGATGCCAGGGTGGGCAGCAGGGCATAGGACGCTGCTGTTAAAAGTTTTTTATTTACTTTTATTTACAGCACTGAAACTTGGTCCATATGCGGTGGGCCTATTTTGGAGTGTGGGCCTGGAGCTGCAGCTCCATCAGCCCCATTATTAATCTGGCCCTGTTGGGACATTGTGTCGACCCAATTCTTTGAGAGGTCTTGCACATCCTAATCTCAAAATATTACTTTGATTTTGACTCTAATTAGCACATCTGCAGAGGTGAGTTTTGACAGATGGCAACTACTTTCATAGCAGGAGATGACCAGGTTTACATGTTGTATAGAATTTACCTTACCCCTCAGATACTGAGAACATTCTTTTGATCCAGAATTCTTGATGCCTATCTTAAAATGAAACATTATTATTATCTCACTGTGGGAGCATCACCCACTGCATAACTTGAATGGGTGATAAGATGGGTGATAAGATTATTGTTATCCTTTATCTAAATATTGCCACAAGGTTTTTGCAGCACCTTACAAACTACATAAAAACAGTGCAAAAAATGCAGAATACTTATAGAACAAGACATTACAGAATATAGAATACAAACTGTATAAACACTGTTGTACTGTATATGCAGTTGTAATACCTACAGAAGTAGCGCAAGTTGTTGAGCCTAATTATTAGGTGCCATTGTGGGCACCGGGTTGGAGATGATGGTATAAGTGAGGCAGGAACCTGCTCATGAGAGCTTACAATCAAAAGAGGTGGGACAAACAGACAGGGGTGACACAGAAGGTAAAGACAGTGAGCAAGGAGAATAAAGCAATGAGGGCTCCATTCATGAAGCAGTGAAAAGAGAGGAGAAAAGGACCAGTGGAGAAGTTGCCCATGGCAACTAATCAACTTTGAAGGAATACTTTATCAAATACATTCTACAAAATGTAAGGGAGATACTGATACAGTACATGTAGAACGTCCTCACTTTGGCTAGGGTTTTTAATTTCAGAATGTGGCTGGTCTTTGATGGTCTCACTTTCGATACTGGTTCCATTTGATGAATGTTATAGTTGAGTACACTAAGGGCCTAATTCACTATGGATCGCTATTAAGGCTGAATTAGCAATTTTCTCAAGCCTGCTAATTGTAAAAATCACATGTGAGGAGGATAAAAGATGCCCATCGATGCATCCGCAAATCTGTGTATGCATTAGCAGAATAGCAATGCATAAGTAAACAACTAGCACAACCGACAGTTGTTGCTGGCCCAGGCCTACTCTAAATAATGAGAATGTAGTCACATCGGGCAACATAATTTTCATCGCAGCGTTCGCAGATGACATCAGATACACGCCCCAAATACGGCCATGACATGCCTACATTTTTCCAACCACTCCCCACAAACTTTATGTTACCACCCACAAATGGTCACTTCCTGTCAATCAAATTGCGTTCTCTTTCTAATTAGGCAGCATACGCAGAGAAATCGCATTTTGGCCTTCACGCATGTGCAAGGTGTTCGCAGCACATGCACATTCTGATGATAATCGCTCAGTGCGTGCGTGAATCACATTAGCAAATAATAATTAATTAGGCCCTAAGTGTACATAAGTATGACTGAATTAGTGGTTCCTGAAATGACTGTCCTTATAGTATAGGTAATGAAGGTAGTGACACCACTGAGAAGGATGGGGTGTCCAACTAGACTGATATCTAAGGCCTGAGTCAGAGGTGGATGGAGATGCGCGCACACACAGGGGCGGTTATATAACTTGTGTCACCCAGGACAAAAGTTTACTTTGGCGCCTCCCCCCCCCCCAAAAAAGAAAGAAAGACGAGGTAAAAAAATGGTTAGTGCGCGCCACGGCACACAGCAAAAATAGGGTGTGGCTTCATAGGGAAGGGGTGTGATCACAGTTATGCCCCCTGTAGTTGTGCCCCCTGTAGCTGTGCCCACAGTAGATTTGCCCCCTGTAGCTGTGCCCTCAGTAGTTGTGCCCCTGTTGATGTTTCCTCAGTAGTTGTGCCCCTGTAGTTTTGCCCCCTGTTGCTGTGCCCTCAGTAGTTGTGCCCCTGTAGTATTGCCCCCTGTTGCTGTGCCCTCAGTAGTTATGCCCCTGTTGTTTTACCCCCTGTTGCTGTGCCCTCAGTAGTTGTACCCCCTGTTGTTGTGCTCTCAGTAGTTGTGCACCTGTAGTTTTGCCCCCTGTTGCTGTGCCCCTAGTAGCGGTGCTTGGAAAAAAAATACTCATCAGTCCCGCTCCTGCTTCCCGACCGCTGCTGCTGTCTTCCATCTCCGGCAGCTGCTCCTCGGATCTATAGTGCTGCACAGACACTAGAAGTCAATTTTGACCTCTAGCATCTGCTCCCACAATGCCGTGCGCGATGATGTCAGGTGCACCGCATGGCAGCGGCAGTAGCGGCTCTAGCCACAGCAGCGGCGGCAGCACCCTCAGGACAGTGGCGCCCCGGGCAAAAAGCCTGCTTGCCCATGGCAAAAGCCTATACTGCGCACACAGTAGCATCTATTAGTGGTCGCCCATCTGTGACTTTATTAAAATGTTGCAACAAACTCTTTCTCTTGTAAACATCCATGCAGCCAAATGTGCTAGGCCTGAGACACACACTATCAGTGTCTGTACATGCAGTAATACCAATTGTGCGTCCTTATACACCATCAGTCATACCATCAGTCATATCATCTAAATTTTCACCAGTCCTATGGCAAGTGCAGATTCTCTGTCTGACCATAGCCTCAGGATGTAGTTATGTGACCGGCGGTTGGGAGACTGCTGGTCACTATACCGATGCTGGATCCCGGCTGATTCAGAGCCCGACAGTCAGCATGCCAACTAACAGGGACTATTCCCATTTGGAATAGAACATGTGGCAAGCGCAGCGAGCCACTGATCCTGCTGCGTGGCTTCATTGCGCTCATTCCCCCACCAACAATCTAAAGATCGGTATCCCAGCGTCGGTATGGTGACCGACGGAATCTCAAACGCGGTTCACCCGAACCCAACCCATAGCCCCCTATGTCTGCATCGGTGTTTCTGTGTATACATCCGCTTTCACTGACACAACTGCCATAACATGCCCAATGAATGGACCACTTTTGTATGCACTAGTAGCCAATTTCCTATAACCGCCTAGGAACAGCCATCACCACATTCCTGATGCTGTCTGAATCTACGGTTTAGCAACAGCAGTGTTGTGCATAGACTCTGTGCAACACATGCATACTGTAGATGGAGATTTCAGGAATTTTCTCGCATGTGCAGTTGCAAAATAAATCGCTCAACTGCTTACCCCAGCCTAGTTGGAGAAGGACAATGCAATGACTCCCCGGTGGCCTGCGACTGATCCAAAGCCAATCACAATTACTTTACACTGCACATGCACATCCGAATGGCCACACAGTAGTAGTTTCTCTAAAAAAAAATGTATACACAAGTTTGTTGGGTATAATAAAAGAAACATGAGCAAACTTTTTAAAAACTATTAAGCAGAATATCATACTCTGGCAGTAACCATAGTAATACTTGCGCAGTGTGTCATGGATGCATGCGCACATTTAAAGCATCAGGCGGTTGCACCTAATGTTTTAATTCCATTCACCTCTGAATCAGGCACTCTGTCTCTGCATAAATTACTTCCTGCATGAATCTGCAGCCAACCCATACTCTGCTAGTCACAAGAAGTGGGAGAGATCTACCTTTCCTTGCAAAGTCTCATAAGATAACGATCTTGCTAAAAGCTGTAATCTGTAAGAACATTTTCCTGACCAAACTGAGTTGTTTCTAATGTCTGAGATCTTAAAAATAACCACTTCAATATGTACAGATCATTTCCATTTATTTTTAAATGAATGGGCTTCAAATTTTGTTTATCGGCTGCACGCATATTATCATATGGTAGCTGCAATGTTGCAAGTTTTCCTTGCTTATTTATGGGGTGTGAGTATAAACATGCAATGTTGGTGGATGCGATGTGCTGGCACTTGCAGACATTTCATGAATTTGAATGGATTCAGTATGATTTACAAGCAGCAAGGATGCCGGCTGTCAATATACCAACTGCGACATCCTGGCCGCCAGTATGCCGGCAATGGGGCGAGCACATAGAGTCCCCTTGTGGACTCACTGCGCTCATCACGCTGCAGGCTTGCAGGATCTATTCCCACTCTATGGGTGTCGTGGACACCCTCGAGTGGGAATAGCCCTGTAGCGCCGGTATTCCGGCTGGCGGCATTGCCAGCTGTTGGGATTCCGGCGCCGGTATTCAAATGAAACAGATTCCATTTGATTATCCCCCTAATTATGTTTTCTGAGTCGTAAAGCAATGGCCACACTGTTTATATGCCTGTGGTCTGATGTCCTATTACAGACATGATGTCATATTACAGTGAAACACAATTTGCTTTCTCTGCCTCTGAAGTTCCAAAAGGAACTTTGTCAATGTTCAGCTTGGAGCCAAGGAGAACTTCCTAAGGGTCATTCAATACCATTAGTACAATTTTGTTACAGACTAGACTTTTAAATAAATCAAAAATACTATTAATTGTCCGAGTATTATGCATAAACCAGATGCAGAATGCCTGTATTTCCTTATACGCATGGGTATTATGCTGCAGTAATGTGACTGTCAAAGCAGATATGTTTTGGGCCATTTCTGTGCTGTCACTGCCAAGGCTACTACTATTAACCTAGCAACACTTTGACTACAGTAATCTGGCCAGAGACACAGCCAACTCCATCAATACCGCAACACATTGCCCTGGGACACATACTACAAACCACTGTCAGCCAGAAATTTAAGCACAGCTTGGCAAGTTGATTGCCGTTGCCGATAGCTAACTTTATTTGGCGTCAGGCTCTTAATGTGTAATAGCGATCTTTATTTTTGTCATCCAGATCTTGTTAAAAGGAAATGTGGCACTTAATGATATATAGGATTATTGTACTGCTAAAGAGGATTATTCAGTGAGGATTGGAAGACAGACCATTTTATTCCTGGTAACATGCTCTGTAAAACATATATTGCTGTAATGCATTTACAATGGTTCCGGTTTGTTCTGCCCTTAAAGTATCTTGCAATTCTAGAGAGAAATAAATAAATTAGGAGTAGTACAGTTGAGCGCAATGTTTAAAATAGTATTTAAAATTAATTATAATTACTATTACAATTTTATTCTAAAATCAGTGCAGGATAGCAGTTGGTTGACGTTTCAGTTCCCATTAGGACCTTTATCAAGACCCAATGGTATAGTTTGTTCTGTTCTTTTGAACTGGACCATTGGGTCTTGATAAAGGTCCTAAAGGGGACCGAAACATCGACCAACTGCTTTCCTGCACTGATGTAAGAATAAAACGTTAAATTTCTTGTACTACTTATAAGAAGTCTGGTGAGTGTGCTCTTTTCTGACTGATAGGCCCCAGCAATGGACAAGCCTGGGTGTGGCACCCCAGCAAGAGCATAATGATGGAGTGAGTGCGACTCTGCTCCTATTATGTGTGTGTATGTGTGTATATATATACACACACATAATATGAACACCGTGACGCTGTCCGTCTGATTCATTCTGTGTTTGGAAGTCTCGTGAGTGCCGCCCTTCGACTTGTGTGTTGTGTATATATATATATATATATATATATATATACCATCAGTGTCTACCTGCTCTAAATCAATATTGCCAAAACAGAGTTAGAGGCAGCAAAACAAGAACATGATATACTTTAATCAAATCTATTTAATTTAGATAATTTAAAGTATGAAAATAAAAACAATGTCATGTACATACTGAACTCTTACATATCATTGAAGTTATCCAGTTGGGGTAATTCTTCATTTAGGGAAGTTAAAGAAAAGAAAAAATAGTTATAGACCAGTCTTGTGCCAAGAAAATGAATATCCTCCGTAGGAAAGTGAAGCAATAAAATCAAAAGCAGACACCAAACTCAATTGAAAATTTGAAAGCAAAATTTTTGGCAGCTGTGCTATGCGGTATTTTGTACAAGAGACGGCTTTGAGATCATATGTAACTGTAACTTGTGTCATAATGTGTGTGTGTATATATATATATATATATATATATATATATATATATAGCGCTTTAAAAAATATTGTTTGGTAATGTTCTATCTGTTTTATTTAAACAAACTTATGGCTATTTGTGTGTTTTTGACCCTAGCTGTTCTTTATGGGTGAATACTGTCTATGAAGTAATGTATTTATAAGGTACCTGTTAACATTTTGTTCATATATAACAGATGGCAAAACTATTTAACAGATGTATGCAGAACCAGAATCCATGCACATTTTTTTTATATACGTACTAAGCCTTTGAAAAATCACCTACACTTTTTAAGTGCTAAAACATCTGTTGAGCTTAAACAATAACATAAAATGTATCTAAAGCATGGGATGTACAGACAATTTTGAATTTGGTTCATCATGCACAGAGAAATACATATCACTGCAAACCAGTGTTCTAAACTCCACGTAACTATTAATTCTCTTTATGCCTGTGCCGAATTAGCAATGTCAGACTCATGACACAAAATACTAGCATTTTTAAATTAGAGTCACCACCATTTCCAGTACAGTATTTGGGGAGTTTTGTGTGTTCATATTTGTGATGTAAACTGAAACACATTTTTGTGGATCTCTAGTGCATAATGGAAGTTCCATAGCACAATGTATATAAACCTGCAAAATTTCCTACATCTGTGTAGCGTTAGGGCATAATGGCTCATTTTATGCCGTGTGGAGTCCATTGTTTTCTACTGAGTTTCTCGACTACTTGTATTCAATGAGCACTTTAATTAATTCAATTTTGTGTTATCTTCATCCCAATATAAAATGAAGGCGCTGTTAAACACTATGCAGTTACAAAGGTTCACAAAAAAAAAAGAGAATAAGTATAACAGAAATATATATATAAAATACATAAGTTTGCCTCTTTCATAAACAATTTTGGTAGTGGAAACACTGTGTGAAGAGGGACTCACAACCTAATAATGGGCCATGACCACCATTCATTCAGTAGGGCATATCTAGTGCTGATGACCACACCCAACTCCTCTTACCTCTCATTCCCCAAAACTAGAGATGTCAGTCAACATTTCTGACATCAATAGTCTCCAATTAACTAGTATTGATGAAAAACCATTGATTTGTTCAAACCACTGATGTGAAACATTGAACATTGATGGCCAACCCTACTGAAAACTCTTGTTAACCACTGTGAGCTGCTCATACATCTAACATTTCCACCATTGGGACAAAATTCATGGGGGCATATGTAATAAAGTTCGAGTTTGCTGGAGGTGCAGATGCCGGCTGATCTTGGAGGATTTTTTAAAGTGGCAATCATTTACAATATATGCTTTTGTCTTGTAAAAGATTGCAGTTTAAAACAAAAAACACCTTGGTCTTTAGGGCATCAATACAGTGCCCCAAAAAATAGGGCTTGCAATAACTGACAATACATATATCTTTATTTTACATAGTTTCGTGTTTACTATACAGTACTACAGTATGTTTGCATATTTTACTGTTTCTCTTAACTTGGGACAATAAAAGATTTTTTGGGGGGGAGGGACCCTCTAAAGAGTGGTGAAATGGACACATGGAAAAGTAGCAATTAGAAACCGAACAGCTTCTACAGTACGCATACATGTTATAGAATGTACTTGGTAAATGCTAGCTGACTGGTATTTATGGCCAACTCTTCACTTGTTTTCTTCACTCTTTAGAAGGTTTGATATATTCGCCCCTTAGATGTTTAAATCCCCCTTTGCTTCACGTGTTATCCAAAATATACTGTACTTTATCCAACATGGAGCCTGGTCACATACTTCAACGTGCCAATTGCCCTTTATACTGATATTTGTTTGAGTATACTATGATGCTCAGTGGTTGGCCTACTACTCTCATTTACTGTGCACCAATCAGAAAATGATGTGCACTATTGAGATTCCTTTATGTTGCTCTACATGTCCCTTGTTCTTCAGCATGTGTATTGCAGAATCAATGCATGAAAATCCATTTATGTTCAGAAACAAAAAATGTATTTTCAGTTCTTTATTAGAGTGGCTGTACTATGGCAAACTGCACAAGGGAGTGATTTCTCAGTTTACCAAACTATGATTCTGTCCATATACTGCATACTACTCTATAATGTATTCCACTCTGCATTCCAAAAATAAGGTATTTAAATTCAAGCAATGTCTTGTTCGTAGAAGCAGGGCAAAGAAGTCACTGTACTGGAATGAGTGACATCACGAAGAGCTGACATAACAGCCATGGGCTGTGGAACATTAGCAAATTATGATAATAAAGTTACATTAAAACTGGCTTAGCTTTGTTTGATTGGTCCCAATTTTACATAATATAATGATATTGCTCAAAGAAAGATGATCTGGGAGCATGGTGCAATAGTTCTTTTGTTTTTATTAAATATGTTAACTTCAGCTGAATTGCTATTGATTCATCATCCTCTCTAAATGCTGCAGTTAATTTACATGTTTCCAACAGCAAGCAATCTGCGCAAATATTTCATTGACTTCTAAAAGGTAAGCAAATAGAAACAGATCGTCTTAATTGCTTCTAATGCAAGCTGCAAAACCCTCTATAATTGTTATTTGTAATTATCACTGGGATGGTTCTTCTGGGTAATTGGCATAAAGGATGAAATGCAATTACATTTTGGAAGGATTGATGGCACAATTCTATTTACGGAATACAATAAATTTTTTACATCACTTGGAAGGTGATTTGGTGGAGTGCTTAATTAACCCCATAGTCAAATGCAAAGCATAAGCCTTGGTTCAATCAATTACATACAGTAATGGTAAAATGAAATACTTAAAGAGGACATATAGCCAAATACAAGTACGTTTAATAAACTTTGACCTCTTTAGACCTAAGGATACATGGATAAGTGGAATTCACCCTTCACCTATCTTGTAAGAATCAATGAATCCATCTGTTCTTCATAGCACAGTTTGTGATACTGATAACCTATGATGATATATTTTATTGCTAAATACTAAATTCCCACCATGGCCCTAGATGTGTGGAGTTTGTATTTACTCCTGTGCTTTTCATGGATTTCTTTGGCTACTCCGGTTTCCACGCATATTCCAAAAATACACCTACTGTACAGTAGTTATCCAACATCAATGAAAAATAAGTAATATTTAATTTATGAAAACATACAATACTGATGACAACAGTTGAAGTTCTGTGTACTCTTTCAAGCAACTTTATTTTATATCTGATAGGTGCACAAAGCAACAGAATGGTTCAATTAGGCTCCTCCCCACATGTTCCAATGTTCAGTATACTGTACTAATTGGTATACAACAATACCAGTGCAGATTTGAGCTTTAAAAACTATAAGCTCCTGCATGCCTTAACAACCATGTAATTCCACAATACTGTACTATTTATTACAATAAATAAACACAAACCTAGTAAAAAGTATTTCCATTAATATTACAAAGAATGGCTAAATTGGCCAATACATAGTCAGGCAGAGTGACTTAAATGTAATTGTCTGGAGCATATGTCAGAACACCTGATTGGCTACGTGAGTTTACTCCTTCAGATCATTTCAGTTCTTATGGTTTTGTTGTGACAGACAAGTCTAACTAGGCCTCCACTCCAGGGAGTGTGCCTCACTTACAGTATGTATGCAAACTACAATGTATTCTGCATACATGTGCATCTTCTCCAACTCTCCAGACATAAGGGACTACAAATGCAAGTTACTTTCAATTCTAAATATGGCTAAATTTTTCTGCACATGCTGCATCACAAAGTACATTTTTATGTATCTTAGTTTAGACTTGTGTCCAACTCTAAATAAGGCAATTTGTACTCTACAGTACACTTAAGTAAGCTCAGCGGAATCATCTCAAATAGCAACAAAAAAACTAAAACAAAAACTTGTACTCATCACACTTCCTTTTAAAAATGACTCTCTTGGAGAGCCCTAAGGTGATGTCCAGGTGGATAGTGCATGGGGCGAGGCACCGCAATTGCTTCTTAACACCCCTGGAATGTCCACTTTATGGGGAAGTGGATGAGATCAAGGACATTACAAAATCAAGAACATTGGTTTACTCTGCAGGTGATCCCAGAGAGCTCCATGAAATTCTGATGTCTCTGAGAGAGTAGACAAGTATGGCTGGTTAACCATGATTAATTCTGATTACTATTCAGCGGGCTAATACTTTTGCCAAAAGCCTCTCAAACATTGTCATTTATTACAGATGCATTTAAATATTTTAATGGAAACAATTTTTTTTTTTACAGTAGTGGATCTCCCTGCAGCAATAGGTCCTAGTTGGCATTACCCTTCTCAGTGGTAATAGATTCCCAGTGGCATAGTCCCTACCCATTAATGTTTGTACATCCCCACTGTGGCACTACTTCCTCAGTTTGTCACTATAGATTTACAGTAGTGCTCCCCACCCCCCGCATATTTGTGTATAAATGTATTTATATTACTAGCCTTAGTAAGGCGGCCTCTGCAAATTCTACTGTCAGTCAATGAAAGGGAATTAGGCAATATGGATACCGCATTGACTGCAAGTTTACAGCAGTACATAATTGCAGGCTATGTGTGTATACAGTAGTATTTGTTTCTTTATCACAGAATTGTCTCCATTTGTATCCCGGGTGCATCTATCTACATTATTACAAGTGAAGTAAAAATCAGACAGTGAGGAATTTTGTAAAGGTAAACTAAATCATTTCCGGTATGTTTTTTTTTGTCATTTTTAATTTGCAGAATATCATTTAGCAACATCTACAAATTGCTTTGTTTGACCCATGACCTCAATAAAGGTACATTAGTAATGAATTAATTTCTGAACACTTTTATGCGTGTTGTTCACAGAGGCATAACGTTTTATGTAGCTTTTGTCAATGATGCAACCACAAAATATGTTTCTTTGATTGAGGCATGCTATCAAGCAAAATGGCTGCTCTGGTTAGTCTTGCTTAACACTTAAGTTGTTTGACAAATGTACATTAACAAGTAGAGTGTTTAGAAAGGAGAGAGCTTTTCACCATCTATCTCCCCAGACCCTCTCTTTACCAGAAGTGTTTACCATACAAAAATATTGATGGGAATCCCAATATTTTAAGCTACTGCTTTGCCACACTCCACACCAAATCTACTCAATACCCAAACAATACCATCTGCAACACACTAATTACATCTTCAGCAATTTAGTTATAGTTGTCCAAATTATAAACTCATATATTGTAATCTTATAACTGCTGCTTTTTGAATGGGTTGGGTATGAAATAGCGACAGTCCTAATGTTGAATTGACATTCAATAATGTTTATGTTTACCATGTCAACATTCATTATGCAGAAATCAGAGAAATGTTGACATGTTAAAATGTCTACAGTTCATCCTGGTGGCCAAGTGGTGATCTACCTTCTCCTGGCAGCTGTCTGGATCCCGGCTGTCGCAATACTGATCCCGGGATCCTGACAGGGGTACTATACCACTGCCGGAATACCGGCGACATAGGTGATTCACCCTCTATGGGTGTCCATGACACTCATAGAGGGAGAATAGAACCTGTGGCGAGCAAAGCTCACCACTGAGCCCACAGCGTGGTGAGCATAGCAACCCGCATGGGGCCTCATTGCACTCGCCCCCCTGCCGGCATTCTGGTGCACGGGATGCCGATGTCGGTATCTTGACATTCGGCATTACGTATGGTGGGATCGCATACCGATCCCTTTCCAGGTCCTGATGGTCATATGACAGTCAGCTCCAGGACAGACCTTCAATTCTCCATCATTCTGGTAAATTTGTCTTCCCTATTCCTAACACACCCTCTAGTGCCTAATCCTAACCTTCCGCTCCTGCAGCCTAACCCTAACCCTCCCATCCACAGCCTAACCCAAATGTTCATCTTTTGACATTCTGAGATTATTGACGTGTTGCCTGACAACATTTTAACAGTGTCAGCATCATAGCTGTCAATATTGTTATCATCGATCATTTGACTACATCCCTCCTTGAGTGGATAGTCTATTCTTATTGTGCCTAGCCTGAGATAAAGATTTTATGCTACAAGTAGTCCATTGAAAATCTTTTAGATGGGACTTTAGATTGTATAAATAAGAAGTATGGTAAATCAGTGGAAGATGTTACCTTCACGTGCAGTAAAATCCCCCATACCCCACAGTAAAATCCACCTCTCCCCTGTGAGCCCACAGTTTTCTAGTAGGTGAATTAGCAGTAGCTTCCCATTGAAATCGCTTTCTGCTAATCGAACATCAGACAGTCAATCCCAAGGAGAAATGTTTTTTCCACTGCCATTAGTAGACTGCCATTAGCAGAATGCACTTTCAATGGGAAGCCACGTCTGCTTTTATTATGCTAGCTTTATTCGATTCTAGGGGCTATAGCCAATGCAGCCCCTTGCCGATGCCGGTTTTTTTTGCACATACCCAAGTTTTTATTCTGTTTCCCCACCCCCCTTTCATTCTTTAGCGCATTCACATTGGATAAAGACAATACCACACGATAACGGCTGACTGCTGAGGCATTGGAAGGCAACTCAAGCAGTCCTACATTGTAAAAAGGGAGAAGATTAGAAATTAGGAAACTAGAAATCCAAAATCTATTTCCTGTGGATTAAACACTTGGTACTTCATGATACACAAAATGGAAGGGGCTCAAAATACTTTATAAACTGAATCAAGTTCTTGAATGCTGGTTCTTATTGTATCAGGGGCTTTTGGAGTACTATAGGTTAACTCTGGAAGGTTATCTCTTAATTTAAAAACACATAATTGTAAGACTTAATATGGTTGACACTAAGGGGTAAATTTACTAAAGCTTCTAAAAATGAAAAGTGGTGATGTTGCCCATAGCAACCAATCAGATTCTGGCTATCATTTTCTAGTATGCAATAGAGAAATGATAGAATCTGATTGGTTGCTATGGGCAAAATCACTTTTCATTTTTAGAAGTCTAATTGTTTACAGTTAGGGCCACCCATAGCAAAAGCACTGTGAAGTGGCAAGTGGCTTATCATATATTTGTATATGTGTGTATCTAAGACTTCTACATTTATTGGCAAATAGAATGACAGCTTTTTACTGGCTTACAGCAGTGTGCTGGGGGAGATCCTGGGAGAATCTTGTTTCTGGGTTTTTTTTTCTTTCAGTCTTTCTTGTATTTTTATTTGTTCCAATTTATAAAGAAAATGTCAATGTATTAAACATTTTAAACTTTTTATTATGCTTGCCAGAATATTTTCTAATTTTACTACTCTTACTGAAAGAATCCTTACTTCAACAGGAGAATATACTTTTTTTCTAACCTGACTTTTGGTCCTTCCTGTTAAGTCCGTCAGTGACTAATACTGGAGTCTGATGTCAAATTGAAATTGGAAAGAAACATTAAACAAATCAGTCATATACGTGTTTTTTAACTACAGGACCAAGTTACCAGTCTGATGTATTTTGAGCACCCATCCATTAAAATGATTTATGTTTAATACTCTCAAGATAGAATATGTAAGATACAAATACACCGTATTAATGCTTATATTAAGGTGTAGATAGAACAAATGGTTTGTAACTTTTCACAACCACTTACAGTGCTCCCAACCATATACAAGGCTCTGTATTTATAACACCCCTCTTATACTGTAACCCTTGTTTATGTGCAAAAAAGTGCTGTAGAAACAATTCCACTATATGTCTGATCTTATTACATCAGTACGGGTTTAAGACCTTTTACTGGCGTTTCGGGATGCCGGAAGTCATATGACCGACAGCGGCATCTCAATGGAGAAGATCTGGACAAGGGTCCGGTAAGTATACTCACCTTCCCCCCCATTGCCCCTAACCCTCCATACCTGCAGCCTAACCTAACCCTCTCCCCACCCCTACGCTGGGATTTCGACTGCTTTCATCCCCACCGCCAGCATGCTGAATGTATCCCGGTACCAGAAATGGTTTGTGCTGTACAAGGGTGCCAAGAGGGTTCAGTGAATACTAACTACTCAGGACTGTTGGAGGGGTCCCTTGGTGGAACGGGCCAGCTGCTAGAAGGGACAAATGTTCTCTTTTGTAGTGCAATGGATTGCATGCATTGTATTTTACATAGATGTGGGTGTGGCCATGTTTCCCAGACTTGGCCACGCCCCATTAGTAGCCAGGCCCCGTGGATGTTTCAATAGCCCTGGTGGTGCAAGCTGCCACGATTTAGCACTGTATTTGCTTTTTTCTTGCTACAGTAACGTACCACTAACTTATACTAGACTACAGTACTTTGTTGGTTGCTATTGAATTTTTACACATACCTACGTTCCGCAATTTATATGTGTTTCAGCAGATTTATTTGTATATAATGAAAATACTGCTTTATTTATTTATATATTTTATAGCAGCATATGAATACAGCTGTTTATTATGATTTTGAGAAATTGACACATGATTACAAAACATATTGCTGGAATAACTACTCTACGCACAAACACATTGATTTTACAGCTCCCAAAACCGATTACATTAATATCTGTGCATAATTAGTTTACACATTACTAAATTACTGACAGATTAAATGTGAAATAGTGCAGTTCATACTCAGCCATATAACTGCCAGAAAGGAAATTAATATGGATTCAAATGGTCCTTCGAGACTTGCATTGAAATAGCAGAAATCTATAAAGGCTGCTTGCATTAGGAAATTTCTATCACTGCCATGTCTGCAGTTAATACTTTGCAAACTTTGCTAATTTGATGGAGTTATACGACTGAAAAAAGAAAGACTGTGGCCAGTAAGTTTAGAAAATAAAGAGTTACAAATACACATAACGTCTAACTGGAAAATATATATATTTTTAGGCACAGATATTAAAATGTTCTCACCTTTGTTGTTTATATACTGTAGAAACTGAACTTTCTGAAAGTTAATAAAATGTGTGTATATTTGCTTTCTGATAGAATTTGTCTGACCACTACTGACCGCAGAGTCAGTACAGTTCAGTAAGTTTGTGCAATAATTAAAGTGGAGCTGTCAATATGAATTAACATTTTCCGTTTTCAAAAGTCATCAAACTACTGTACTTACATAGAAGACTATTAAACATAAAGTTCAAGTTATTATATAAAACATAATGTGTTTAAAATTATGCTGAATTACACACTTGTAAGTTTTGGGTGAAAATACTGTAGCTTATCATAACCTTTTACACAAAACATGCATTAACATGACATTTCTATACATTGTAATGAACAATTACTGATTGTTGAAGTTGACAGGTTGCAAAAAAAAAAACAGTAAGGGGGAATTCAATTATCCATGGTAAATTAACGTGGGTGAAAAAGAGAGGTAGCCTCGGACTTTAATGCCCATGGCTATTCAATTGCACCACTGAACCACTGATCTAGTTGATAAAGTAAACCAGGTGACCAAAGTTAATACTATGACATACCTCCCAACATGACCCTCTCCAGGAGGGACAGAATGCTCTGCTCCAGGACTTCCCTCTTAATTTGTGATTGCCATCACCTGTGGTGAAACACCTTTCTTACCCATTAACCTGTTCAACACAGATGCCAGCAATCATAGAGAAAGGGAAAAGTCCAGAAGCAGAGCATTGTGTCCCTCCTGGAGAGGGTCATGTTGGGAGGTATGCTACGACCTCTATAATTCTGTTCCTATTGCTCATAACCATGGGTTCATCATGGCGGCTCACTGGGACTTAACAATTTCCTTATAACTAGAGATGTGCGGCGGACACTTTTCGGGTTTAGTGTTTTGGTTTTGGATCTGGATCTCTGTTCATGTTTTGGATCTGGATTGGTTTTTCCAAAACCACCCTTTCGGGTTTTCGTTTTGGACCTGGATGTTTTTTGGAAAAAAAACATAAAAACAGTTAAAATCATAAAACTCGGGGGTAATTTTGATCCTACGGTATTATTAACCTCAATAACATTCATTTCCACTCATTTCCAGTCTACTCTAAACACCTCACACCTCACCAGGGGCAGATAGGGAGTCCGGGAGACCGGACCAGTTCCTGGTTGGTTGCCTCCTCAGTGGGCTGATTTACCCCACCACTGGGCTGGCTGCCACGATCAGAGTTCAGCTCCGATCGGGCAGTGTTTAGAAATGTCCCCCTACAGCCCAGCCTGTGCCCCTGCTACATGAACTGTGTGCAGCACTACTTCCTCGTACTGCAAGCCACGCCACTTGCATGACATCATGCAAGGGGCGGGCCCAGCACTCAGCACTGCTACATGATGTGACTGACAACAGGCTGCACAGCACAGAGGCAGGGAGAGAGGCACAGTAAGAAACAAATAAGAGTAATACAACGTGAGTAGTATGCATGAGAGCAAATTATTAGGATGAGGTAGAGTAAAGAGAAATGTGGATTAAGAATGAAAGCGGAGTGAAAGAAAAGGCAAAGATGAGACAGCAAAAGAAAAGTATGTGATTGAAAGAGAAAAATCTCTATGTGAGAGATTAGAAAGGAGAGTGACCGTATGTTACTGTATGTGAGAAATAAGAAAGGAAAACATGACTTATGATAGAGAAAAGATAAAGACTAAAAGGAAAGGTGAGGCTTCAAAGAGTGTGCAGTGTGATATGTAGGAGGGACCTGCGTGCAGTGTGATATGTAGGAGGGTTGGGGACCAGCATGCACTGTGATATGTAGGCAGGACGGGGACCTGTGTGCAGTGTGATATGGAGGGACGGGGACCTGTGTGTGGTGTGATATGTAGAAGGGAAGGGGACCTACGTGTAGTGTGATATGTAGGATGGACAGGGTCCTGCGTGCGGTGTGATATGTAGGCGGGATGGGGATCTGCGTGCAGTGTTATATGTAGGTGGGACGGGGACCTGCGTGCATGTGATATGTAGGAGGGACGGGGACCTGCGTGTGGTGTGATATGGAGGAGGACAGTGACCTGCATGCGGTGTGATATGGAGGAGGGATGGGGACCTGCGTGTGGTGTGATATGGAGGAGGGACTGGGACCTGCGTGCGATGTGATATGTAGGTGGGACGGGGACCTGCGTGTGTGTGATATGTAGAAGGGACCTGAGTGCAATGTGATATGGAGGAAGGACGGGGACCTGCATGCGGTGTGATATGTAGGAGGGACAAGGGCCTGTCTGCGGTGTGATATGAAGGAAGGACAGGGACATGCATGCGGTGTGATATGGAGTGATGGGGACCTGCATGCGGTGTGCTATAGTGTATGTGGTATGAGAGCGTGAAAAGAAAAAAAATAAAGGAAAATAAAAATAAAGAGAGAAGTAGAGAAAGTAAAAGACGAAGCGTTAAGATAATGACAATAAAGAAAGCATTCGTAAAGTAGTAAGACTGTCTACTTGGTATAATATGGCAATTCTCACTGATGGGTTACCACCGTTTTGAGCCTTTTCACATAGGTCTTTTTCCATTGGATATCTACTACGCCACTTCTAAATTCAGCCATATATGTGTGCAATTGATTTATTTTGTAATACTGTATTTCAAGATAATTAGGGATTTGACAATTTGGTTTTTCCAATACTCCACAATTTAACATATCACTATAAGACTCGGATGATAGATTAGTCTGTTTATCTTTTATTCTATATGTTAATAACGTTGACTGTGTGTTGCCTCTTTTTGCTTCTTTTCAATAAACACAATTAAAAAAAAAAAAAGATAATGACAATAATATAAATATGAAAAAATAAAGGAGTGAGTATATGTTAAGCAAGTGGAACAAGAGTAAATTAGTGTAGAGCATGACTAATGGACAAAGAAGAAAGAGCAAAAAAGGTGAAGTTGAGAGAATGGCCCTCATTCCGAGTCGTTCGCTCGGTATTTTTCATCGCATCGCAATGAAAATCCGCTTAGTACGCATGCGCAATATTCGCACTGCGACTGCGCCAAGTAATTTAACAATGAAGATAGTATTTTTACTCACGGCTTTTTCATCGCTCCGGCGATCGTAATGTGATTGACAGGAAATGGGTGTTACTGGGCGGAAACACGGCGTTTTATGGGCGTGTGGATGAAAACGCTACCGTTTCTGGAAAAAACGCAGGAGTGGCTGGAGAAACGGGGGAGTGTCTGAGCGAACGCTGGGTGTGTTTGTGACGTCAAACCAGGAACGACAAGCACTGAACTGATCGCACAGGCAGAGTAAGGTTGAAGTTACTCAGAAACTGCAAAGTAGTTTGTAATCGCAATATTGCGAATACATCGGTCGCAATTTTAAGAAGCTAAGATACACTCCCAGTAGGCGTAGGCTTAGCGTGTGTAACTCTGCTAAATTCGCCTTGCGACCGATCAACTCGGAATGAGGGCCAATGTAACAAAAAATAGTATAGGAGCAATGGCGATGGCACAAGTTAGTCTGTGCAGATGCCGCTGTGAAAGAGCCTAAGGAATTTAGTAAGATTAAGTAAGACTGACATCAGAGTCGACGGGACCCAGCATTCAGCAAGTGCATACTATATACAGCTTTGTAGCAAACATGGGGGGGAGGGGGCACCAATTTATATTGTAAGCACCACTATGGCATAGTATACAGCAGCGGTGGCCAACCTGTGGCTCTTGAGCCGCATGTGGCTCTTTCTTTATTCAAATGTGGCTCCCAACACTCTAAATCATGTGACCACAACAGATACAGAAACCGCTGCACTCCAGCTAGACACGCAGCAGCACTACAGGGACTGAAAACTGAAGGAGTCCGATACTAGAGATAAAAAACACCCACAAGCAAACAGAGGACACATTAGGGACTGCTGCAATGGCATGAGTTGATTGGGAGCTAAAGTGACACATGGCAGAGCTGGCTGGAGACACAGGAGGGTCCTGGCAGGAATGACGTGGGATTGTGCTGGAAGTAGTGACACATGGGAGATATGGCTGAAGTGACATAGGAGGGTGGTAGCAGGAGTGACACATGGGAGAGCTGGCTGGAGTGACAGGAGGGTGGTAGCAGGAGTGACACATTGTATGTCTGTGTGCGCACGCATTATGGACGCTACTACAAGGGGGCCATTACATGTAAGGACGCTACTACTACTGTGGGGGCCATTACATGTAAGGACGCTACTACTGCTGGGGGGACATTACGTATAAGGACGCTACTACTGCTGGGGGGGTCATTACATATAAAGAAGCTACTACTACTGGCGGGCATTACGTATAAGGACGCTACTACTACTGGGGGGGCATTACGTATAAAGACGCTACTACTGCTGGGGGGGCATTACGTATAAAGACGCTACTACTGCTGGTGGGGCATTACGTATAAAGAAGCTATTACTACTGGGGGGCATTACGTATAAGGATGCTACTACTACTGGGGGGGCATTACGTATAAGGAAGCTACTACTACATGGGGGCATTACGTATAAGGACGCTACTACTACTGGGGCATTACATATCAGGACGTTACTATACTAGAGGGGAATTACTTATAAGGACGCTTCTGCTACTGGGGGTGCACTACGTATAAGGACGCTACTACTGGTGGGCATTACGTATAAGGACGCTACTACTACTGGGGGGGCATTACGTATAAGGATGCTACTATTACTGGGGGGCATGACGTATAAGGATGCTACTACTACTGGGGGGGCATTATGTATAAGGACACTACTATTACTGGGGGGCATTACATATAAGGATGCTACTACTACTGGGGGGGCATTACGTATAAGGACACTACTACTACTAGGGGGGAATTACTTATAAGGAGGCTTCTGCTACTGGGGGTGCACTACGTATTAGGATGCTGCTGCTACTACTACTGGGGATGGTATTAAGTATAAGGACGCTTCTACTACAGGGGGTGCACTACGTATAAGGACGCTACTACTACTGTGGGTGCATTATGTATAAGGATGCTACTACTACTGGGGTGCATTACATATAAGGACGCCACTACTACGGGTGGGACATTACGTATAAGATGAATAAGATTGTGCTACTGTGTGGCGTAATTTTAAAAGGGTGTACTATTGTGTGGCCATGCCCCTTACTTGTGAGACCACATCCCTTTTCCCGGCGTGCACCAAAGGCGCGCGCTGACCCTTTGTTGAATATGGGAGGGCGCAAATTTATAGTTTGCAGGGGGACGCCGAACACCCTAGCACCGGTCCTGACTGGAAGGTCTCTCTGACAGCAGCAGCGGAGGGAGGTTTCTCTTCCCTGCCGCTGCTAACACAGTTTATCTGACTGCTCGCATCCTGTGCAACAAGGTCAGATAAAACACTGCCTGGTGTGGTCGTATCTTATGTGACCATGCCAGGCAAGTGGTTTAACAGGACTTGCACAGTTTAATAAACCCATCATTTCAGCAACAGGTGGCCCACCTGGAAAAAGCTCGCCAAGTTCTCAGAATCATAGCTAGCTACAAACATACCACATCCTTCTTTGATGACTTTTCACATTATGAGAAGAGATAGAGGAAGAGGACAGTGTCAAGAAGGTGATTAAAAATTAGAGAGGCACATGCAGTCAGGAACAACACACAGGCTTTCACCTCCACACCTATATTGGTGTGGAACAGAAAGATCTTCAACCAAGCAAATATATAATTACCACATTACTGGACAAACTGAAAAACTGGGGGCGAAAAGCCTCCGAATTTGTACCCCTTCTCCATATTCAGGGATAATTAAGTTAAGATAATCTCGGATTTAATGCTGGGATGCAAATAATCTGGTGTATACCACAGGATCAAGATTGGATATTTTCCCCTCCATGGGGGTATATTCACTAAAATTCGTATTTTTCAGAATGAGGTTAAAGTTCAAACACGAATTACATCGAATGTGTGAATTTGCAACTTTTTGTTTTTTTACTCCTCATTTACTATGCTGTCGTATTCTGCAATTTCGTTTATTCCGATGTCGATATCATTCGTAATGTCGGGCAGTGTTTTACGTGAGTGATTAGTAAAACACTGCCGACATTAACACAATGAATCTCGGCCGGATCTGTGAGATCCGTGCAGGGCTTCATTGTGTACCTTAAAAAAGTGTTTAAAGAGTTAAAAAAATGTAAAAAAAATGTGTGGGGTCCCCCCTCCTAAGCAAAACCAGCCTCGGCTCTTCGAGCCGGTCCTGGTTGTAAAAATATGGGGGGGGGGGAATGACTGGGGTACCCCCATATTTTAACAACCAGCACCGGGCTCTGCATCAGGTCCTGGTGCAAAATATACGGGGGACAAAAAACGTAGGGGTCCCCCGTATTTTTTGAACCAGCACCGGGCTCCACTAGTCAGAGAGATAATGCCACAGCCGGGGGACACTTTTATATCGTTCCTTGCGGCCCTGGCATTAAATCACTAACTAGTCACCCCTGGCCGGGGTACCCTGGAGGAGTGGGAACCCTTAAATCAAGGGGTCCTCCCCTCCAGCCACCCAAGGGCCAGGGGTGAAGCCCGAGGCTGTCCCCCCCATCCAAGGGCTGCAGATGGGGGGCTGATAGCCATGTGTAAAAATAAGAATATTGTTTTTTTGTAGCAGTACTACAAGTCCCAGCAAGCCTCCCCCGCAAGCTGGTACTTGGAGAACCACAAGTACCAGCATGCGGTGGAAAAACGGGCCCACTGGTACCTGTAGTACTACTACTAAAAAAATACGCAAATAAAAACAGAACTCACACACCTTGAAAGTAAAACTTTATTACATACATGCACACCTACATTCACACATACTTACCTATGTTCACACGTGGCTCAGTCCACTTCTCCAAGTAGAATCCATGGGGTACCTGAAAATAAAATTATACTCACAAAAATCCAGTGTAGATCGGTCCTCTTCTGAGCTTGTAATCCACGTACTTGGCAAAAAAAAAAATGAAAAACCCGAACCACGCACTGAAAGGGGTCCCATGTTTACACATGGGACCCCTTTCCCCAACTGCCTAGACCACCCGTGACTCCTGTCACAGAGGGTCCCTTCAGCCAATCAGGGAGCGCCACGTCGTGGCACTCTCCTGATTGCCTGTGCTCTCCTGAGCTGTCAGTCAGGCTGCGCACGGCAGAGACACAATGTAGCACATAGGCGCTACATTGTATCCAATGGTGGGAACTTTGCGGTCAGCAGTTGACCGCGAGTAAACTCACAGCTGACCGCAAAGTTCCCACCATTGGATACAATGTAGTGCCTATGCGCTACATTGTATCTCTGCCGTGCGCAGCCTGACAGCTCAGGAGTGAACAGGCAATCAGGAGACTGCCACGACGTGGCACTCCCTGATTGGCTGAAGGGACCCTCTGTGACAGGAGTCACGGGGGGTCTCGGCAGTCGGGGAAAGGGGTCCCATGTGTAAACATGGGACCCCTTTCAGTGCGTGGTTCGGGTTTTTCGGTTTGTTTTTTTGCCAAGTACGTGGATTACAAGCTCAGAAGAGGACCGATCTACACTGGATTTTTGTGAGTATAATTTAATTTTCAGGTACCCCATGGATTCTACTTGGAGAAGTGGACTGAGCCACGTGTGAACATAGTTAAGTATGTGTGAATGTAGGTGTGCATGTATGTAATAAAGTTTTACTTTCAAGGTGTGTGAGTTCTGTTTTTATTTGGGTATTTTTTTAGTAGTAGTACTACTACAGGTACCAGCGGGCCCGTTTTTCCACCGCATGCTGGTACTTGTGGTTCTCCAAGTACCAGCTTGTGGGGGGGGGCTTGCTGGGACTTGTAGTACTGCTACAAAAAGCAATATTCTTATTTTTACACATGGCTCTCAGCCCCCCATCCGCAGCCCTTGGATGGGGGGGGGGCAGCCTCGGGCTTCACCCCTGGCCCTTGGGTGGCTGGAGGAGGGGGACCCCTTAATTTAAGGGTCCCCACTCCTCCAGGGTACCCCGGCCAGGGGTGACTAGTTAGTGATTTAATGCCAAGGCTGCAAGGACCGATATAAAAGTGTCCCCCGGCTGTGGCATTATCTCTCTGACTAGTGGAGCCCAGTGCTGGTTCAAAAAATACGGGGGACCCCTACGTTTTTTGTCCCCCATATTTATTGCACCAGGACTGGACGCAGAGCCCAGTGCTGGTTGTTTAAATATGGGGGAACCCCAGTCATTTCCCCCCCCCATATTTTTACAACCAGGACCGGCTCAAAGAGCCCAAGGCTGGTTTTGCTTAGGAGGAGGGACCCCACGCATATTTTTTTTTAACAGTTTCCCACCCCTTCCCACTGATAAACATGCACGGATCTCATGGATCCGTGCATGACTATCAGAACACGGTAAAAAAAAAGCAGGTCTGTTTTAAAACTGCTTTTTTTACGAATTGTATTTTTTCACGGCAGTGTTTGGCTATTGCCGGCAGTGTTTGTGAAATACAATTTTTAGTAAATTACCGAGTTGTATACCTAAACAGCCGCGTTTGACCGATGGTGTATTCATTCGTATTTTTTTTCTTGGACTACCAAAAAAATACGAAAGGCCTCATCACTGCCGAGATTTTAGTTTAGTAAATTCCCGAGATGACACTTTGATCAAAAAGCACCAAATCGGTCAAAATCGGGGGCTTAGTAAATATACCCCCTGGAGTCTGGAGACTTATAGTATTTTATGAAAATCTCGTGGGTTTCTTTTTTTCCATTTTTTTATTGCATTTTTATTTACATATTTTGTGGCAGATGCCTTATTTTTGTTTTTCACAGCTCCCAGTTACACGCGGGTGTGGTATGGTATACCAATGCCGGGATCCCGGCAGCATACAGACGCCAGGATCCCAGTATGGAGGGGCGAGTGCAGCAAGTCCCTTACGGGATCGGTGGCGACCGCAGGTTCTATTCTCACTCTATAGGTGTTGTGGGCACCCACGAGTGGAAATTGTCCCTGTTGGTCGGCATGCCAACCATAGGGATAGTGATGGGGTGGGATGTTGGTGGAGGTCATGTGTCCGTCAGTCTCCCGACTACCGGTCACATGAATAACACCCGTTACACACATGTGAGCATAACTGTGTATCCCAGGTACACGCATGTGAGAATACCTGTGTGTCTTGTTTATTTTTTCAAATTTAATTTTTAAATAAAGCAGCCCCTCAAGGTGCCAATACACCTAAAGATTTATCTTCCACTTCCGGTTCTGGCATGGGAGAGTGAGCAGCTTCTCCCTGCAGCTCTGCTCCCCACATTGCTTCGTCCAGCTCTAACCCTGTCAGCCTCTGTGAGACACCGCTCCCGGTCCCCCTGCAGACCGGGCATCGACATGGACAAGTTCCTGGGCCCCCCGCCTCCCGCAAAACAGACTCCGGCACCGCAGCAGCAACGTCAGGAGAAGCGGCGTGGCGAGCACAACATTGCGCCCGGCGCGGGCGCTGGCCCGGGGGGTCCAGCGGCAAAGAAACCTATCTCAGCTGCGGAGGGGATCAAAGGTATGTCAGACGGTAACCAGACGGCTTCCCTTACGTACGAGGAACTTACTAAGGCTATGCAAGCCACCATGGCGCCATTACTACAGAAAGCGGTCGCAGACATTACCACACAGATCTCCCGCTTGTCTGACCGCATAACAGGGGCTGAAGCGTACATTAGTCAGAACATGGATGATATTCATACATTACAAAAGTCAGTTAAAGACTTATTATTAGATAACAAACGCATGTCTGACAAGTTGGACAATATTGAAAACAGGACACGATGTAATAACCTACGTATCACCGGACTCCCTGAGTCCATCAAAGGGACGCAATTGGAATTTTTTGTCCGTCACACACACTTCCTAAACTACTACATGTTGAATCAGAGTGCTCTGATATAGTGATTGAAAGGGTACACAGGATGGGAGAGGTGAAACCTGCCTCAGCACTCAAACCGAGGGTTGTCATCTTTAAAACTCTGAATTTCCTGCATAAACAGGTGCTTTCGTCTGCCTCTAGAAAACACAATCCTCTCACCTGGGAATCCCACACCCTACGTCTGTTTCAGGACTTTTCTGTGGAACTTTCCAGAGTGCGGCGTTCCTTTTCAACAGTGTGCACTACGCTGATACAAACAAAATGCAAGTTTCATTTCATATGCTTTTTCCGGCCAAACTCAGAATCTTCACAGCGTCAGGCTTTGCTGACTTTTCCAATGCAGCGGATGCTGCAGCTTATCTCAAGGAAGAGTCTATAGAGATAGGGACAGATCCTAATGCAGAAGCTGATGATATGGCTGTGTGAGACTCCTGTGGCCCTACTACCTGGAAATTGACTTTAGCATCTTATTGGTAACCTTGCAATGAGGCAAATGCCGTACGTTTAGTCTTACATCTGATAAATGTTTTTTCCTGTCTGATACCGCACCTGAACTCTAGTTTCAGTTTGGGTTTGAAGTCATGCAATCTTTTATACACTTCTATACTGTAATAATGTTCTAATTGGAAGGCAGTCCGTGTTGTATGGATGCCTTTGCTTATGTTTGGATATTATATGTTTAAAGAAGTAACTGGGAGAGCGGAGCTCTGCCGTACATAGTTTGTTTTGAAGTTTTGTTTTTAAGAGACACTCCCTGCTATCTGTAATCACAGCGATACAGGTACCAGGAATTTTTCTGGAGGTCCGTTATTTCACTTTTAGGAATGGTTTGGTTCCCCCTGTCCTCTGTCTCCCCTTACCCTCATGTTTTTCCCTTTTGTTTTCTTCACTTTTCTCTTTCTGGCATTCGCTTGCAACTAACACTTGAAGTCCACTTTAATGTCTCTTAACATAGGCTCTCTTAATATTAGAGGTATCCATACACCGGCTAAGCGCCACAAACTCTTTACCTTAACAAACACAATGTTGACCTTATATGTTTGATGCCGGACAAAGTGAAAAAGCTTCAAATTATGAACTGGTCCTTGTTAGGTTCAGCGTCCTTTAACACTAAATCAACACTAAATCATGTGGTGTGGTAATACTAGCAAAAAAGGCCTTGAATATACAGGTGACCTCCGTCTTTGCTGACCCGCTTGGTAGATACTTGACCCTGTCCCTTTCCCTAGCTGGCACCACCTTCACCATCTGTAATGTTTATGCCCCTACTCAATATAAAAAATCATTTTTTGTTGAACTGCTCACACATCTACATGCCTATGATTTGTCTTCCTTGATAGTCTGTGGAGACCTTAACTTAATATCTTCTCAGTATCTAGATAGATCCCCCCCCCCCAAATGAAATATTCCTCTCCCTAGATTGGGAGTTCCTTATCTCAGCAAGGATCTTAATTTAGTAGATTCTTGGAGAGCTCTTAATCCTACGGAGAGGGATTTTACTTGCTTATCACTAACCCACAATACTTGGTCCAGGATAGACTATATACTTCTTGCTGAATCCCTGTTTCCCTCCCTAACCTCGGTAGGGATTGAACCCCCCCTATTATCAGACCATGCGTTGATCAATGTGAAATTAGCTCTTGGAAAATCTAAACCTACTCCACCGATGTGGAGATTCCCTTCTCACATGTTTCAGTCCCAGGGTCTAAAGCAGAAGCTTTTAACTGAATGGAACAAATACGCAGAAATAAATGCATCTCATTCCTCTTCTAACCCGCCTCTCTTTTGGCAAACGGCCAAATCGGTCCTTCGAGGTGAACTGATAGCCTTTGTTTCAAATACCAAACGACAACACAAACAAGAGTATTTGCAATTGCAAGAGAAACTCTCTACTGCTTTCCAAATGTTTAAGACACACCCTTCACCTGCTCACAAAACTGCTTACCTAGAAACTAAACTAATTTATAACGAGTTTCTCCAAAATTCAGGAGACAAATACCTTTTTAATGTGCATTCCAAATTTTATAAGTTTGGGAATAAAGTTGGGAGGCTCCTAACTAATCTGCTACAAGGATCTAGACCACGTACGGTTGTCCACCCTTTGTTACGTCCAAACGGCTCCAAGACTGACTCTGATCCACAGATAGTCGAGACTATGAAATGTTTCTACCAGTCTCTGTACTCAGCCCCGGGAGTGGTTCCAGAGGAGTCATTAGGGAACTCTGCCTCCTTAACCCCCTCTCCTCCTTCTCCCTCTTCTTCACCCCCTACCTCTTCTCTTTCTTCTTCCTATTGGGATTCCCGGACCTTACCGCAAGTACCAGAAACGTTAGTGGTAAACCTGTTAAACCCCATTACCCCTGAGGAGATCTCTTGGGCTATCGGAAAGTTGAAACTAGCCTCGGCGCCCGGCCCTGATGGATTCTCAAATACATTTTTAAAATATTGTACTTCTAATACTTTCAACTTTATAATTGACCAACAATCTCTCCCTCTGTACTTTTCTGATGCTATTATAAAGGTCATCCCCAAATCTGGGCGAGACCTCAGCCTCCCTGGTTCATATAGGCCAATCTCGCTGCTAAATGTTGATTACAAAATATTGACAAAGATATTGGCAGAGAGATTGAAGCCTATATTGCCTCTCTTGATTAAATCAGACTAGACAGGATTAATCACCGGCAGACATTCTGTAGTGAATGTGCGAAGAGTGTTGGTGGCCATTCAGCAAACATCTTCGCTCTCTGGTGCTTCCTCTCCTAACATGGTGATTACGTTAGACGCAGAAAAAGCTTTTGATTTAGTTTTATGGCCCCATCTTTTTCAAACTCTACATAATTTTGGTTTCCCCCCTCATTTTATACAGATAATTTGTATGTTATATGCCTCCCCCAAATCACAAGTAGCATGCAATGGCCTTTTATCTTCCCCCTTCCTACTTCACAGAGGCACTCGCCAAGGATGTCCTTTATCCCCTGTCCTCTTTGCTCTAGCTGTTGAACCTCTTGCTGTTGCCGTACGTAGCTCCCCTCTCATACATGGAATTCGCATACACTCTCTCAAACTGAAGATAGCTCTATTTGCTGATGATACCCTTATTTTCCTCTCCAAACCCTCGCACTCTTTACCGGCCCTGCTTCACCTTCTTGACTCCTTTGGAACTCTCTCGGGGTTCAAAGTCAACTTGACAAAATCTGATATGATGCTGCTTGGGGGAGCCGGCCCAGACTTCATTGGCAAACACGATATTCCTTTTAGATTAGCCTCCTCCCATTTCCCCTATCTGGGTGTCCAAATTTCTTCGGATCTAACTAAACTATACTCCCTAAATTTTTCCCCCATTATATCCAAAATAGCAACTAAACTGAAAGCATGGAAGGAATTGCCGGTCTATTTATTTGCCATAATCCAGTCGATCATCTTCCCGAAGCTTTACTACTGTATGCAGATGATTCCATTGGCATTACACAAATCAGATATTGCTAGGGTGGAAAGTTTGTTTTCGAAATTCATATGGCAAGGCAAAAGGCCCAGGATTGCTAAGATTAAACTCATCACTCCACGGGCAAATGGGGGAATGGGATACCCGGATTTACATAATTATTCTCTAGCTACCTTTTTTAGATATATTAGTGACTGGATTCTGAATAATTCCACCTATACAGATTCTATCCTGGACCAAGCTATTTTCTACCCATATTCCCCTGGAGCCCTGATTCAGACCAAATTGTCGAATATCCCTACCCAAATAAAATCACATATTTTATTTAGAGACACATACGCTGCCTGGGTCACTTTGAACAAAATTTGTCGTAGAAATCCCTACATTTCTCATTTCCTCCCCTTATGGGGCAATCCTTCCTTTCCCCCGTCCTTGACTAACTCGCTATTCCATTACTGGAAATCTAGAGGGCTGGATACCTCCTACAAGGTTTTTGATCCCGGAGGAACTATTTTCCCATTTTTAGACCTTTCCAAGCGCTTTGAACTGCCTTGCACTCACAGATTTATGTATTTTCAAGTCAGACATTATCTAAATAGTGTTAGAATAGACTGGGCTACTAGACATCCCACGCCAATTTTCCCCTCACAACTTATAAACATTGATATTCTACTAGAATTTCTGCTACATAAAACCTACAAGGTAAAATACATGTATACAATACTTTTGAAAGCCTGTTGCAGCACTCACCCTCAATGGCTAGCTTTGGTACATAAATGGGCATCAGATATCCCATCTGTTACTCAGATTAGTGATGTTTTATCTCTGCATGCTCTTTCACTGAGAACTTTACAGTCCAGCTATCTCCAAGAGGTGTATATCCGAACTCTTCATTGGGCTTATATAACACCAAGTCAAAGGCGCCATATGGTTATCGAGGAAAAAGGTTATTGTCTGAAATGCAGGACTATGATAGCAGATTATTCCCACTGCATGTGGAATTGCTATAAGTTGAAACGATTTTGGTCCAAGTTAATTGATTATGTCAACTCACTGTTTCACACCAAGTTAACTTTTGATCCGCTTGCATGCATGGGGCTCAACTTTTCTGTTTGGACGGCACAGAAATTGGAGAGATCTGCCTTTCCCCTACTTATTACGATTATAACAGTGGCCAGGAAATGTATTTTGGCCCACTGGACTAAAAAATCGGCTCCCCAATTGAGTGCAGTGAAACAGAAACTTCTCCAAATATTGCACTTTGAGCGTAAATATGCTAGATTGGAAGCACAATCCGGTGTTCATACATTTTATCAAAAATGGCTGCCTTTTATTACTACCCTAGACGTGCACATGAAAAACCATATTATGATGCTTTTTGAACAAGTGCACCCTATACCTAATGCTTAATGAAGCCTTTTTGAATGACGGACTCAACGTCCTACTGTGGTCTTAATACTGTTTGCTCTTTACTGAAACCCGGGTTTGCCAGTGTACCAGATTGCTTTCTTTCCTTTCTTCCTTCCCTTTTCTTTCTCTTCTTTCTACTCTTGCCCTACATCCCCTTAATGTCTGTTGTGTGTCTAGGTATAGTTCCCTTTTTGGGTTTTTCTTATTTTGTAGGTGACTGCATTACTATGTGAATAACTATGATAATCTTTAATCCTGATTCTGATACACTAAAATATTGTTGAGACACACTCAGTCCAACCTAGCTCATTTTCTCCTATCGGATTATATTGAAAATATTACTTTTATTGTTTGACCAATATGTATCCTATCTGATAATGTACACCGCATGGACTGATATGTTCATGTCACCTTTATATTGATTTTTGCCTGCTGTCTTTGTCTTTATATTTCTTGAAAATCTTTAATAAAAATTATATATAAAAAAAAAAAAAGATTTATCTTCCAATCTGGCTGGTTGGAACGAACATCTTGTAATGGGTGGGAGCAAATGACACGGATGGGAGCAAATGACAGTTGACCATTTCAACTGTCATTTCTCCCACCCATTACCAGATTTCCGTTCCAACCAGCCAGATAGGAAGATAAATCTTTATGTGTATGGGCACCTTTAGATGTTTTAGCAGCCCCTCCTGAGCCCCCACAGCAGCCCTGGATGGGGCAAGTTGAGTTCGGGTGGGTTCGTTACAGTACTAAGCAGGACTGTGCAGTGAATTTTTTGTTATTGAGCCCCTACCCTAGTGTAGCTTACCACTCTACAGTCAAAAATCCTTTCATACTATAAGTAGGACTGTGGGAGGAAGCAATGCTAACCTCTATGCCCACAGCATGTCTCAGCCTGGCAAGCCAGACATCTTCCTGGCTGAAAGCCACCGTGAGACTCCATACTGGGCCTTATTCAGTAACTGTGCCTCACAGGAGCTCCTGGCCCATCTAGTGCTGCAGTGCAATGGAAAGCTGATGCAATGCAAGATCAATGAAACTCTGTTCTTCTAACGCCGCAAGGTCTTGCGATAACCCTATGCAGCCCATAGGAAAAGAACCCTGTACAACAAATGCACATTTTGTAAATACAGTAAATAATCCCAAAATGTGGAACATTATTAATAAATCAAAAATAAGGTTGACTAATTGGAGCCATTCATTTGAGTGACTCCCTCTCCGGCAGTTGCACTGGATTATGATTCTGTCTCTTCTGAGATTGACTGACTTTAGCCACAAATGTGGTCTCATTGGAAAAAACTTAATCTAAATTGCAATTTCCATTTCCACCTTTGCGGCTATGTTTTCACAGATCTGTTTGTGATGTTGCAGCTTGTTTAATTTTCTGCTCTAGGTTTTAATTTAAACCTAGAATCAAGTACAGTAGCACCCCTGAAATTATACGGCAGCACCCCTGGAGTTATACAGCATAGGCAGCACCCCTGGAGAATTAAACAGCAGACAGGCAACAGCACTCCTGAAACGGCAGTGGGGCAGCACCCCTGGACTGATAAGGCAGAGGGGCAGCACCCCATATAGGGCAGCACCCCTGGGATCATGTGGCAAAGAAAATACATGCAAGATGGAATTGTCTTTGGGCCCTCCCACCCATCCTTATGTTGTATAAACAGGACATGCACACTTTAACAAACCAATCATTTCGGCGACAGGGTCTGCCACACGTCTGTGGCTGAAATGATTGGATTGTTTGGGCCCCCACTAAAAAAGAAGCAATTAAGCTCTCCTTGCACAAACTGTCTCTACAGAGGCAAGATGTCATCATCATCCTCAGATCCCCCCTTCAGTGTTTACATCCTCATCCTCACAAAGAATTAATATTCAAACAAACCACATCATTTAGATGTCAGTGGACTGCTTATTCTATTACCCAAAGTTTATGATCTTGACAATGACTTATGATGAATGCGCTGCTGGTGACATATAAGGAAGGATGTTCCAAGGTGGTTAACATCCTTACCCCTACTTATTATGGATTGATAAAGGCAACACATGGCTTGACACCTGTTGTCCGGATTTGTGGAAAAATAAATCCACACTGAGAGGTTGCTTTTTTGGTATTTTGCCCAGGCATGAGAATGGGCTTTTTCATCCCATGGGCAACAACTGTCTCCACTGGTGCCTATTTCAAACAAACCACTTCACCATCAGAATCCTCATCGTCAACTTCCTTCTCAGTGCCAGCTACACCAATATCCTCCTCATCCTGGTGTACTTCTACAGTGACATCCTCGATCTCAATATCAGTAACTGGACTGGCGGTGCTCATCCCAGCACTTGCATAGGGTGTGAAAATGGTTGTAGGAGCCTCCTCTTCCCATACAGTGTTGTGAAGGTCAGACCTAGACATTGCAACCGCGGACAGTGCCAGCACCCCTGTATTTTCACAACAACTCTGTAATTTTACAGCATACAGGACCAGTGTACTTTTAGTTTAACAATAGCACCCCTGTATTTTTACAGCGTACAGGACCAGTGTACTTTTAGTTTAACAACAGCACCCTTGTATTTTTACAGCATACAGGACCAGTGTACTTTTAGTTAAACAACAGCACCCCTGTATTTTTACTTCATACAGTACCAGTGTACTTTTAGTTTAACAACACCCCTGTATTTTTACAGCATACAGGACCAGTGTACTTTTAGTTTAACAACAGCACCCCTGTATTTTTACAGCATACCGGACCAGTGTATTGTTATGGGGACTACACATGGAGCAATTTTGGCCAGCGATTTGTGCTGAGCAATTTAGTGTAGGAGATTTGCCTTGAGCTTAGCAGAATCAGGATTGACCATAAGCAGTGAGCGATATGCCAGTGATTTGGCCAGCGATGTGTCAGCGATGTGCACTAAGCAATTCCATGCAGGCAAATCCTTTAGGCACAAAAAAAGAAAGAAATATTTAAATAATGGGTTGTTCTTTATATGTGATTGGCTGCTATTTATAGCTGTTTCCAAAGGGTATAAATGTACAGGAACATCCTACAGTCATTGTATTCATAGCTGTGAGGAGTATTGAGAGCTTTGAGTGCATATATTTTGATTTTGCTTTGTCAATAACAAAAGTGCTTTTTTCACCCCTTGCTTTGCCATGGATGAGTACCAGTGTTGTGTGTTCTACTGCCAGGCTGTTGCTGTCGTCCTCATGGACAGAGAGAGGAAAGAGTAAGAGAGAGAGATTAGACGGAGGCAGAAGCTTGTTCGGTCTTGGTGGACCAAGCAATGGTTTCTTCAGAGACACTCCATGTCTCTTACACCCCTACTGCGTGAGATAAGGAAGAATAATTCTGAGTACTACCGTAATTACCTACAAATGGATGAAGGGATGTCCCGGGAGTTGCTGCAAATGATGAGACCATTCATTGAAAAGCAGGATACGGTGATGCGCCGGCCTATCTCCGCTCATGACCGCCTGGTGGTTACTTTGCGATATCTCATCACAGGGAGGACACTGGAGGACATAAAGTTCACCACCCTGATCTCTCGTTAGGCTTTGGGGGTGATCATTCCGGAGACATGTCAGACATTATACAATGTCCTCCGAAAGGAGTATTTGAAGGTTATTTCAACATCTATAGGGTTTTTTTGTGTGCCATGTGGGGTGGTGGGGTTCAGATGCAACAGCATGCTTTTAGAAAAATGTCCTTTGTGTACCATGTGGGGTTTAAGGGTACGGGCGTGGCAGCAGGATACTCCAAAAGTATTTGTAAATTATTTCCATCATCATAATTGTATTTTTTCTACAAATGCTATATCACTGTGTCTCACTGTTGCAATGTTTAAAACAAATTTCTATGCTTACTTTCTAGTTCCAAACCAATGAAGAGGACTGGCAAGAAATTGCTGGTGGCTTTGAGGATCGGTGGAACTTCCCCAACTGCAGAGGTGCAATTGACGGGAAGGACGTCCGCATCACTGCCCCCAAGAAAAGTGGCTCGCTATATTTTAACTACAAAGGATACTTCAGTATTGTCTTGATTTATATTTGTGGACGTGGGAAAAAACAAATGTGCTTCTTTAAAAGATACTGCATTTTACAGGCGGCTGGTGTCTAACCAATTACGACTCCCTGAAGCTGCGGACTGTAGGGAGGGGCTAAATCTTGTGTTCGTGACCGATGAGGCCTTTGCTCTGCACGAGCACATAATGAAGCCCTTCCCTCAAAGGAACTTATCCAAAGAAATATTCATTTTCAACTATCAAGAGCCCACCGCATAGTTGAAAATGCATTCGGAATCATAAGCAGTAGGTTCCGCATATTTCATTCTTCAATTGGGCTCAGGGTGGTCAGAATTGAACTAGTGGTCTTGGCCTGTTGTGTTCTACACCATTACATTAGGCGCAAGACCACCTCAAGAGACCCCCCCGCCTCCAATTTCTACAAGTAGTCAGACTATTAGTGAGCCCCAGGAGCCAGATGTCACTACTGCACCCTTGACTGGCCTCGAAAGGTCACAAATCACTGCCAATCCCACTGCCAAGGCAAAAAAGGTTAGGAAGGACTATATGATTTATTTTAATGGTGCAGGTGCAGCTACATGGCAAGAATCATATATATAGCTAATACTTTAAATATGAAAAACATTTAATTTTCTTGTTTATTAAAATGTAAAATAAAAATGTGGTTTCTTTACAAAAAAAATGGCCTGTGTGTGTTGCATGCATGTTAACAAACAACATAGCCATGAGTATCTTTGGGGTCAAGTGTACACTTCATGGCTACAATGTTTTTTAAGAGGCCCTATTGTGTGTAGAAAATGGTGCATTACTTCAAGTTGGTTTGGCCACAATGTAGGCCCCATTTCTCCTTACTGATCTCCCCTTAAAAAACAAAAATGTTTTTTAAGGGGTGAACAGTGAAGACAAATGGGTACTTCAGTGTATACCCTCTCAAGCATACCTGGAATAAATGCCACCTTTATCTTTCAAGTACACCACCACCTTTCCCTTTGAAGTAGACTTAAGGGGTACTTCAGTGTAGTCCCTGGAAGGCATTCCTGCAATAAATGCCACCTTTACATTTCCCTTTGAAGCAGCCTTTGTCTTCACTGATTCCCCCTTAAAAAAACAAGTTTTTTTTAAGGGGTGAACAGAAAACACAAATAGGTACTTTAGTGGAAACTCTTGCAGGCATACCTGGATGAAATGACACCTTCACTTTTTGGGTACTTTGGTGGAAACCGTGGCAGGCCTACCTGAAAGAAATGACACCTTTACCTTTTGAAGTGACATTTGTGTTCACTGTTCTCCCCTTAAAAAAATAAAGTTTTTTTAAAGGGTGAACAGAGCTATTTCAATGTAGACCCTGGAAGGCATAACTGAAAATACTATAACATTGAAAAAAATATTTACATAATTTTTTTACAATAAAATAAATCCACCACACAGTTTAAAAAAAAAATTACTATAAAAAAATATTTTTTACCACGGGATTTATTGAGCACAGGCCAATGATTATCTGTATAGCAAGGACTTTCCAAGAAGACAAATAGAGGAATCAGGCCTAAAACAATGAACTGACGTACAGTAGAGGAACAAAAAGTGACGACATCCAAATTGGGCAAAGTAGAAAGATTTTTAATTTGCGGACAGTGTTCTATGAAGGAACACAAGAATGACCAATTTCACAACGTTCATGTCCAGGACAAATTATGTCTACAAACCGAGCCTATGGTTACTTGGCCCAAGAGGCTCATCCTGTGGAGGCGTGTGTGTGTGTGTGTGTGTGTGTGTGTGTGTGTGTGTGTGTGTGTGTGTAAGGAATTGAATTCAACATAGTTGAGAAAAATTCACAGGACACACTGCTGGTGGGCGGGGGGTGTGTGTTGGTGTGGGTCCCGGCAGATAAAATGGCCTCTGTGGTGGAGAATTTCCCAGTGGATAAGTATATGTTCTCAGGGATGTGTACTGGGGCTGTGGCTGGGGCTTTGGGGCATTTCGTCTGCGCTGCATAGGGTTGATCATTAGATCCAGGTGATCATGAATGTCATGATCCTGGGTCCTTTTCAAGTCATCAAACACTATGCGTTTGAAAGTGCACCTTACATTTTCATCCATTTCACGCATCTCCGCATCTATTGTATTTGAAAATTGGCATATGATGTCCGGTGGCCTATGAAGCATTTTCTCCGCATGTTGGACAAATTCTGTTCTGCTTGTGAAAGAACTGGATTTCTTTGAGGAGAGTCTTCGCCTCTGCCTGGCTGGTGGACTTGACAGACGTGTTGCAGGACTCCTCCCCAGTCAACTCCAGTTCTGTGACCTCTGTGGGAGTGGAAGCTCCCACAGATAGCTCTGTGGTAGATGTCTGGAAAAAATACCCCAAAAAACCCATTAGGACCTTGATTAAAACACTGAAAACTTGTAACATATTCATGTATTTTAACTTACCAAATCAAGAGATTCCACCTCCTCTTGTGACATTGGAGGCTCTGGATCTAGACTACCCTGAGCATGCACCCTCAACTCTCTTTCCTGCAGGAACGCCATCTGGTCGTAGTACCATAGGGTTGGCTTGTAGACATCATCAGTCCCAGCACCAGAACGTTGTGAATCACTCACTCGGTCGTGCTCCTTCATGTACACCGTCCGCAAATTTGCGATCTTCTTTTTCGCCCAATTCAGATTGGCATCACTTTTGTGTCCTCTACTGTAGTCCAACAATTGTTTGTAGGCCTGATCCCTCTTTTATTTGTTAGAAAAGTCCTTGCAGGTCACCAACCACAGACAATCGTTTGCCTGATACAGCTCAATAAATCCAGTGGTAAAGGATATGTCCATGTATCTAGCCATCTCTGTGGGGAAAAAAACACTTTAAATACCAAGCAAAAATGTAAAAATAAAAAATACGTTGGCACATAAAAGAGTGGTGTAATAATGGATGAGCCCCATAATGCAGCAACCCCTCCCCCCTTTTGAACATATAAAATGGATGCCTACTGCTGCTGCTGCTCCCTCACGTTTAGCACAAATTAAATGGTGTTTTGTACATAAATGGAGGCCTTTGCACATAAATGGAGCCTGCACATATGGAGGCCAAGAGGCTGATGCTGCCCGCCCTGGCCAGCAGTCTGACACCCATTTTGCACATACAGTATGCTGCTACAGTATACTGCTGCCTGGCCACCCCCCATGTCAGTGTATCCCCCCTGTTTTACTTACAAAACAGAGACTTTTTGGGGACCACACAAAGGGCTGATCAAAGCTCCCTTCAGCGTGCTGCTAACTCCTTGAAAGCTTGGTGCGCAGTGTGAAAAACAAGGGGAGGGCTCAGAGAGTGATTCGGGTGACACAAATCGCTCATCTCTTATTGCTGGCTTCACTACATATGGGCGATTTGGCATCTCTTGCTAAGCGATCTATCTGGATATTGCAAGCATACTTGAATGATCTAGATGTCCGATAGCGACACGCGGGGCCGTGCATCACTGTCGCTGACACCACCACACACTGATCGATTTGTACTTAATTTGACTTAGCGATCTAGTCAAATCTAGGCAGATCACAGAGATAATGTTCCAAAATATCTCTGTGTGTAGTCCCATTAGTTTAACAACAGCACCCCTGTCCTTTTACAGCATACAGGGCCAGTGTACTTTTAGTTTAACAATAGCACCCCTGTATTTTTATAGCATACAGGAACAGTGTACTTTAAGTTTAACAACAGCACCCCTGGATTTTTACAGCATACAGGGCCAGTGTACTTTTATTTTCACTGCACCCGTGAATTTTTACAGCATACAGGGCCAGTGTACATTTATTTTCACTGCACCCCTGTATTTTTATAATATATAAGACAGGGCCAGTGTACATTTATTTTCACTGCACCCCTGAATTTTGACAGCATACAAGACAGGGCCAGGGTACATTTATTTTAACAACAGCACCCCTGAATTTTAACAGCATACAAGACAGGGCCAGTGTATATTTATTTTCACTGCACTCCTGAATTTTTACAGCATACAAGACAAGGCCAGTGTACATTTATTTTTCACTGCAATCCTGAATTTTTACAGCATACAAGACTGGGCCAGTGTACATTTATTTTAACAACAGCACCACTGAATTTTTCACAGCATATACGATAGAGCCAGTGTACATTTATTTTCACTGCACCCCTGATTGTTTACAGCATATAAGACAGGGCCAGTGTACATTTATTTTAACAACAGCACCCCTGAATTTTTACAGCATACAAGACAGGGACAGTGTACATTTATTTTAACAACAGCACCCCTGAATTTTTACAGCATACAAGAGAGGGCCAGCAACCCTATGTTTTCACGGCATACAGGAGGACAGTGCCCCTGCTGCCCCCTGTACAACACAGTGATAGCCAGGATAGCAACACCCATGTACAGTGACAAGGGGTGCTCTGTCCATCCATCCAGGGGCTCTGCCACAGTGTTACAAAAATTTAAAGTAATATTAATAATTATGAAAAATATATATATTTTGTACTGCACCCCAGTATACTGTACATTCAGGGGCTTCTCTATCCAGTGACAAGGGGTGCTCTGTCCATCCATCCAGGAGTTCTGCCCCATTGTTACAAAAATTGAAAGTAATTTTAATAGTATGAAAAAATATATATATTATATTTTGTGCTGTACCCCAGTATACTGTACATCTAGGGGCTGCTGCGTCCAGTGACATGGGGTGCTCTGTCTGTCCATCCCTCCATCCAGGGGCTCTGCCCCAATGTTACAAAAAATTGAAAGTAATATAAATAAAAATATATATTGTATTTTGTGCTGTACCCCAGTATACTGTACATCCAGGGGCTGTTGCATCCAGTGACAAGGGGTGTTCTGTCCATCCATCCAGTGTTAAAAAATGTAAACTAATAAAATTAATATTAAAGTAATAGTAATAATATAAAAAATATATATATTGTATTTTGTGCTGTGCCCTGGTATAATGTACATCCAGGGGCTACTGCGTCCAGTGATAAGGGGTGCTCTGTCTGTCCATCCATCCACCATGATCTTTGAATGGTGACTGTATCATATGCAGTCAAAGTAGACATGTCAGTAATTGTATGCATTTGCTTCATTCCGGACCAGATGTCAAAAGATTTGCTGACTGATCTGCCACTGGGTCTCTTCGGAAAATTGAGTTTTTTTCTGGCAGCCGCAATTGCGGGAGAAACTGAAGGAGGAGATGTTGCTGTGTCACATTCTGCTGAGCTGACAATTTTCTCACCAACAGCTCTTTACATCTCTGCAGATTTGTGTCCGTTGGCAAGAAAGACACAATGTACGACTTAAACCTAGGATCAAGTATGGTCACCAAAATATAGTGATCTGATTTCAATCCTTGGATCCTTGCAAAGTGAACAAGGGCTTGATCTGAGAGTCTGACATACTTAGCGGAATCACTTTGTTTCAAACCCTCCTTCAATTTCTCCAGCTAACTGCTTTTCCAAGATCTAATCAGGGTAATTACCTGACTCAAGCTGGTGGTGTCTGACTCTGAACTAACTTCACATGCGGCAACTTCAAAGATGTTTGAGAACCTTGCATAACACGAAAAGTATCCTTCATTTTGCTTGACTACCCATACGTTGTTGTGTAGACTAGGTTGGCCTTTTGCTGTTCCACTGCTGTCGCTTAGCTTAGTCAGCCAGCTATAGTAGCTCAGTGCAACCTTTAGGCCTAAGCAGATAAAAACAATATTGTGAGCTGTGAGGTGTTCAAAATTCACTGGAAATGAATAAAGATTAATGTTATTCAGGTTAATAATAGAGTAGGAACAAAAACAGGACAAAATTCTGTGATTTTAGCTGTTTTTATTATTTTCTTCAGAAAATCCATATCCAAAACCAAACCCCACAAGGGTGGTTTTGGCAAAACCAAATACAGATACAAAACACGAAGGAGCTACAGATCCAAAACCCAAGAAAAAGGGCGGCATAAATCCCTATTTAATAAAGGGATCATCAGTGATCATCATATAATACGGAAAGCTTCAGTAACTTCCATATAAATCACGAGTGACCATCATATAATATAGAGTATTTTTTACTTTACATTCATTATCTCAAAATCACCATAATTAATTAGCCAAAATGTCATCCATTAATTACATTTATGTACATTATCCCCCTAATTACCTCCCTCGGTCTAAAACAACTTTGATCTCAATTAACCCCACTAAAGTATTACCCCCCTTATTCTCAATATTACCTTTCATAAGCTATACACATTCCTCACTATGCCCTAATTTACCTGTTAATGATCTCTTCTGTTCTTTGTCTTGCAGCTACTAGGTCAGGAAGCAGCAGCCAGACAGGACCCATCAAGGCTTTGAATGAGTAGGAAGGGCCATCAGAAGGTATACAGTTGCCATGTAACCTATTGCTGCAGTACTTGGCTTCTGGGAGTGAATAAGGCTATGCTTCCATCCATGCCACCTCCAATGGCTACACGCAGTTTACAGATAAATAAAATAAAATAATGTATCCCTCATCTCCCCATGTATTGCAGCACCAGATCTCCCCTGACATTCTCGATCTCCATCATTGTGGAGAGGAGAAAGAGGGGCATCCCTGCCCCCCACACCCCCATCCAACCCCTAGGTAGCTGCTAATGTACTTTGCTTCAGAGTCTTTCATGGTGAATGTTGGTCAATTGTTCCACTCACCAAGAAATCTGTTTTAAACAAAATATTTGAATTATTTTTTCCCAAATTCAGATCTTGTTTTAGACTATATGGGAGCCACGGGTGAGACCTCCACAAATACTATTATACATTCATTCTAACTTTTAGAATAATATCAGGTTCTGATAACCAAGTTTGCTTAAAGTACAAACATTTGACAGCTATTCAATTAATAATGATTATTAATCATATTGTGGTGCAGGTAAAAAGTTGTGAAAATGACTCTTTACTGTAGGTCTATATCTGCAGAATATATTATTTCACTGTCCTACTCTTAATATTTACAAATTTTCATATATAAAACTAGAAAAAACAGATGCATTGGATGGACAGTTTCCTGGGTGACTGAGCATGGCTACATGGGGCCTAATTCAGACCTGATAGTAGCAGCAAATATGTTAACAGATGGGCAAAACCATGTGCACTGCAGGGGGGCAGATATAACATGTGCAGAGAGAGTTAGATTTGGGTGGGGTCTGTTCAAACTGAAATCTAAATTGCAGTGTAAAAATAAAGCAGCCAGTATTTACCCTGCACAGAAACAAAATATCCGACCCAAATCTAACTATCTCTGCAAATGTTATATCCGCCATACCTGTAGTGTGCATGGTTTTGCCCATCTGCTAACAAATTTGCTGCTACAATCAACTCTGAATTACCCCCATGGTTCCTCCAAGAGTATTTTTCAATCAAGTCCAGCAGATTAAGAGGACATGCAGCTGTCACCATAATAATATGGAAAACAAGCATTAATGCGTATTTTCTTTGGTTGGAGGCATCTGGCAATGCAGTGTATGACCATTTTTTTCCCCTATTCATTCACAAGGGAATAATGAGAATATGCTTCCTCCCCAGGGAGAAACACAGATATCGTGACTATAAACTGTAAACTATCTCACAGTGTATGATCCCATTATTTGATGGGTTTCAGCTTATCAGACAAAGAGGTAAATGTAATAGCCTGCAACTTGCAGACATCTGCAAGTTCCCGTAGAGGCTGCATCATGTTTTAAAGGGGCAATCATTTAAAATACAAAACCAAATTTGTTTTGCCATTTAAATGATTGCCTCTTTAAATCATCAGGAAGACTTGCTGGGAACCTACAGTTCCAGGTTGCAGGTTCTTACATTTAACCCAAAATGTCTGTCAGACATCTGCATTACTATTGTCTTTAGACCAATCTCGAGGTCAGCTTTGTTTGTTTTGTACACTGTTGCTGCTGAAAGAGTATAGGCTGATCTGAGTCTAAACACCCAGAGTAAGCTTTGTTCTAGTGAGTCTGTGATATATTGAGAGAAAAAGGCAATTTTTCTGTTCTATGGGGGTCATTCCGAGTTGATCGTACATAGCAACTTTTGCTGCTCGTGCGATCAACTTGACACCGCCTATGGAGGAGTGTATTATAGCATAGCAGGGCTGCGAACGCTAAAAAAGTTTCCTGCAAAACAAGACCAGGGTGAGACTTACTTACCCTGTGTGACGGATCCAGCAATGAAGGTCCCAGAATTGACGTCAGACATCCGCCCTCCAAACACCTGGACACACCTGTGTACGCTTCACCACACCTGGAAAGCAGTCAGTTGACGCCCCCAAAACGTCTCCCGCCTGTCACTCTTCTTGCGATCGCTGCTGCAATCACTTTTTCCGCTGGCGGCGTCGCTGCCCAACGCATGCACAGTTCTGACCTGTTTGCACTGCTGCGACAAACCGCAGCGTGCGAACGGGACGGAATGACCCCCTATATACAGTACATTAAGTCAGCCATTTGCTATAAGTTACATTTTTCGTTTTGTTTATTTTGCCTTTCATCTGCACCGAAGTAGCATTCAGACAATTGCAAAGCAAATATACAGATCCTTCTACACTGTTGCTGTGGGACGCAGCGTATCCTGATGCTGCCGCGATGCACAACGCAGCCTCCCACAGCATCAAGCTCTCCCATTGAACACTAGGGTAGCGCTATTGCTGCTGGCTACCAGTTAAAAACCTATGGGTAGCTTCCCGCTACCAATGCTGACTTCCACCGGCTGGGTAATGGAAACATCTGTAGATACTGTCCATGGGTATAGGGACAGTTTTTTTGGGTCCCATAGCAACATTTTGAAGGGTCACCTGTCCCAATGCTTCTTAACCACTTGCCTGGCATGGTCATATCAGATGCGACCATGCCTGCAAGTGCTTTATCTGACCTGGTCGCACAGGATGCGACCAGTCAAAAAAACTGTGTTAGCAGCGGCAGGGAAGGGAAACTTCCCTCCGCTGCTGCTGTCAGAGAGACCGGAAGGTCCCTCTGCCTCCCTGAGCTCTCCCCTATTGATTGCTGTGCTGCCGACCATTGCTGATTGGTCAACACGGCAGGATCCCCCCCTCCAGCAGCTGCAGACAATAGCAGCCGCTGGGGAGTGTAAATTAACCCCCCCCCCCCTCCCAAGCCACCCCCAGACCCATCTGTATACCTAGAGGCTATCCCGGCTTTCAAAATGAAATGGATAGGGTTAAATTAATGTTCTACTCCTAATTCACTCATAAAAAAAACCTGACAATTTTGGAGCATTTTTTTTTTTTTTGGGGGGGGGGGGGGGGGAATTGTCAGTTAAGTGGTTAAGAGACACCTCTCTGCAGCATTTGTGAATTTTATGCCCCATCATAGTGCCCTAGTTCATTTTCTGAAGCATAGTTTCCAGTACACATTGTGCAACACTGTATCCCCAATCCACTTTACATTATGACATACAGTGTCCCCAGTTCATATTATGCCACATGAAAGTGCTGCCCCAAGTTCATATTGTCACATCATTACAGTGCCTCCACTTCATATTGTGCCACATTACAGTGCCCCAGTTCATGTTATGTAACATTATAATGGAAACGTTTGTAAGGGCCCCTTTTTACCACCCAATGCTAAAAATTGTAATGTATATAAAACATAACTTTGAAAGGGAAGGTGGCCCCTCTCACCTCTGGGACCCATAGCATTTGCATTACCTGAACTTATTTTAACTATACCCTTGGTCCTGCCTATAAAGATCAATAAGATATACTGTATAATTTATAAAAAATAACACAGATGAGCATAGTGAATTTATTTCATTTGAAACTTTTGGAATTACTTTGAATATTTTTTTAATTCTATCCTTTATTTTCACCTTTAGTATTTACATGAAGCCAATATGCGTCACCATAACTAGTCCAATCTATGAAGATGTTAAATTACTTAGATGTTTGGGTTACTATGTAAGGATTGTTAGAGGAGAAGAATGAAATTTAAAACACTTTAACAATGATCAATCTCTATCTGTTAAACCAAAAAGAGGAAAAGTACGAACTGTAGAGATAAAATTAAAATCTTCTCCATTCTTTGTTCCATTTTATTATTTATGCTGTTACTTAAGAATGGTGAGAACATTTTGCAGACTTATAAGAAAGAGATGCGGCTCTCCTGTTTCCCGTCTCCATAGTGGTTAATTAGTTTCTAATGACACTCGATACTTCTGTAAAGGCAGGAATGGGATTTTTGTTTTTTTATTTTAGTGGATGCATTGAACAAAGAAGGAGAAATAAGCCATATTTTAAGTGCTTTATTAAATGTTTGCACGGAACACAAATGGAAAGACATTATCCTGGTAGAGAGAAGGAAATCTAAATGTTTAAAGCATATTACTTCCAATGATCCTGGGAGGTCAAGTGTTGTCTACTTGCAAGAAGTTGATTTAAGCTCAGCATATAATTGTTACACTTTGTTTTAATGGTACATGATACTCCACTTAGTGTGTTCCACCGGCATACTTTTACTCTTTGTTATATGTAAATGCTAACAATGTAGTCCTAAACAGTAAGAAATCTTCCCAAGTAGGCCACACATTAAGATATTATATTAATTTGTTTGCTGAGCATTTTTAGACTGTATCGTAATATAGATAAAACAGAGATTAGGAAGAAATAAAATAGGCTGATGTTGGTTTTATGTGTTTTGTTTGGGTTTCTTTGCATTTCTGTTTAGAATTTAAATATACTGTACGGTACTGTTGCACAGTATACCCATTGTATCCTCTCTAATATACTGTACAGTACTGTTGCACAGTATACCCACTGTAACCTCTCTAATATACTGTACATTACTGTCGCACAGTATACCCACTGTATCCTCTCTAATATACTGTACGGTACTGTCGAACAGTATACCCACCGTATCCTCTCTAATATACTGTACGGTACTGTCGCACAGTATACCCACCGTATCCTCTCTAATATACTGTACGGTACTGTCGCACAGTATACCCACCGTATCCTCTCTAATATACTGTACAGTACTGTCGCACAGTATACCCACCGTATCCTCTCTAATATACTGTACAGTACTGTCGCACAGTATACCCACCGTATCCTCTCTAATATACTGTACAGTACTGTCGCACAGTATACCCACCGTATCCTCTCTAATATACTGTACAGTACTGTCGCACAGTATACCCACCGTATCCTCTCTAATATACTGTACAGCACTGTCGCATAGTATACCCACCGTATCCTCTCTAATATACTGTACAGCACTGTCGCACAGTATACCCACCGTATCCTCTCTAATATACTGTACAGCACTGTCGCACAGTATACCCACCGTATCCTCTCTAATATACTGTACAGTACTGTCGCACAGTATACCCACCGTATCCTCTCTAATATACTGTACAGTACTGTCGCACAGTATACCCACCGTATCCTCTCTAATATACTGTACAGTACTGTCGCACAGTATACCCACCGTATCCTCTCTAATATACTGTACAGTACTGTCGCACAGTATACCCACTGTATCCTCTCTAATATACTGTACAGTACTGTCGCACAGTATACCCACCGTATCCTCTCTAATATACTGTACAGTACTGTCGCACAGTATACCCACCGTATCCTCTCTAATATACTGTACAGCACTGTCGCACAGTATACCCACCGTATCCTCTCTAATATACTGTACAGCACTGTCGCACAGTATACCCACCGTATCCTCTCTAATATACTGTACAGCACTGTCGCACAGTATACCCACCGTATCCTCTCTAATATACTGTACAGCACTGTCGCACAGTATACCCACCGTATCCTCTCTAATATACTGTACAGTACTGTCGCACAGTATACCCACCGTATCCTCTCTAATATACTGTACAGTACTGTCGCACAGTATACCCACCGTATCCTCTCTAATATACTGTACAGTACTGTCGCACAGTATACCCACCGTATCCTCTCTAATATACTGTACAGTACTGTCGCACAGTATACCCACTGTATCCTCTCTAATATACTGTACAGTACTGTCGCACAGTATACCCACCGTATCCTCTCTAATATACTGTACAGTACTGTCGCACAGTATACCCACCGTATCCTCTCTAATATACTGTACAGTACTGTCGCACAGTATACCCACCGTATCCTCTCTAATATACTGTACAGTACTGTCGCACAGTATACCCACCGTATCCTCTCTAATATACTGTACAGTACTGTCGCACAGTATACCCACCGTATCCTCTCTAATATACTGTACAGTACTGTCGCACAGTATACCCACTATATCCTCTCTAATATACTGTACAGTACTGTCGCACAGTATACCCACTGTATCCTCTCTAATATACTGTACAGTACTGTCGCACAGTATACCCACTGTATCCTCTCTAATATACTGTACAGTACAGTCGCACAGTATACCCACCGTATCCTCTCTAATATACTGTACATTACTGTCGCACAGTATACCCACCGTATCCTCTCTAATATACTGTACAGTACTGTCGCACAGTATACCCACCGTATCCTCTCTAATATACTGTACAGTACTGTCGCACAGTATACCCACCGTATCCTCTCTAATATACTGTACAGTACTGTCGAACAGTATACCCACTATATCCTCTCTAATATACTGTACGGTACTGTCGAACAGTATACCCACTATATCCTCTCTAATATACTGTACGGTACTGTCGCACAGTATACCCACTGTATCCTCTCTAATATACTGTACAGTACTGTCGCACAGTATACCCACTGTATCCTCTCTAATATACTGTACAGTACTGTCGCACAGTATACCCACTATATCCTCTCTAATATACTGTACGGTACTGTCGAACAGTATACCCACTATATCCTCTCTAATATACTGTACGTTACTGTCGCACAGTATACCCACTGTATCCTCTCTAATATACTGTACAGTACTGTCGCACAGTATACCCACTGTATCCTCTCTAATATACTGTACAGTACTGTCGCACAGTATACCCACTATATCCTCTCTAATATACTGTACGGTACTGTCGCACAGTATACCCACTGTATCCTCTCTAATATACTGTACAGTACTGTCGCACAGTATACCCACTGTATCCTCTCTAATATACTGTACAGTACTGTCGCACAGTATACCCACTATATCCTCTCTAATATACTGTACGGTACTGTCGAACAGTATACCCACTATATCCTCTCTAATATACTGTACGGTACTGTCGCACAGTATACCCACTGTATCCTCTCTAATATACTGTACAGTACTGTCGCACAGTATACCCACTGTATCCTCTCTAATATACTGTACAGTACTGTCGCACAGTATACCCACTATATCCTCTCTAATATACTGTACGGTACTGTCGCACAGTATACCCACTGTATCCTCTCTAATATACTGTACAGTACTGTCGCACAGTATACCCACTGTATCCTCTCTAATATACTGTACAGTACTGTCGCACAGTATACCCACTATATCCTCTCTAATATACTGTACAGTACTGTCGCACAGTATACCCACTGTATCCTCTCTAATATACTGTACAGTACTGTCGCACAGTATACCCACTGTATCCTCTCTAATATACTGTACAGTACTGTCGCACAGTATACCCACTGTATCCTCTCTAATATACTGTACAGTACTGTCGCACAGTATACCCACTGTATCCTCTCTAATATACTGTACAGTACAGTCGCACAGTATACCCACTGTATCCTCTCTAATATACTGTACAGTACTGTCGAACAGTATACCCACTATATCCTCTCTAATATACTGTACGGTACTGTCGCACAGTATACCCACTGTATCCTCTCTAATATACTGTACAGTACTGTCGCACAGTATACCCACTGTATCCTCTCTAATATACTGTACAGTACTGTCGCACAGTATACCCACTATATCCTCTCTAATATACTGTACAGTACTGTCGCACAGTATACCCACTGTATCCTCTCTAATATACTGTACAGTACTGTCGCACAGTATACCCACTGTATCCTCTCTAATATACTGTACAGTACTGTTGCACAGTATACCCACTGTATCCTCTCTAATATACTGTACAGTACTGTCGCACAGTATACCCACTATATCCTCTCTAATATACTGTACAGTACTGTCGCACAGTATACCCACTGTATCCTCTCTGATATACTGTACAGTACTGTCGCACAGTATACCCACTGTTTCCTCTCTAATATACTGTACAGTACTGTCGCACAGTATACCCACTGTATCCTCTCTAATATACTGTACAGTACTGTCGCACAGTATACCCACTGTATCCTCTCTAATATACTGTACAGTACTGTCGCACAGTATACCCACTGTATCCTCTCTAATATACTGTACAGTACTGTCGCACAGTATACCCACTATATCCTCTCTAATATACTGTACAGTACTGTCGCACAGTATACCCACTGTATCCTCTCTGATATACTGTACAGTACTGTCGCACAGTATACCCACTATATCCTCTCTAATATACTGTACAGTACTGTCGCACAGTATACCCACTGTATCCTCTCTAATATACTGTACAGTACTGTCGCACAGTATACCCACTGTATCCTCTCTAATATACTGTACAGTACTGTCGCACAGTATACCCACTATATCCTCTCTAATATACTGTACAGTACTGTCGCACAGTATACCCACTGTATCCTCTCTAATATACTGTACAGTACTGTCGCACAGTATACCCACTGTATCCTCTCTAATATACTGTACAGTACTGTCGCACAGTATACCCACTATATCCTCTCTAATATACTGTACAGTACTGTCGCACAGTATACCCACTGTATCCTCTCTAATATACTGTACAGTACTGTCGCACAGTATACCCACTGTATCCTCTCTAATATACTGTACAGTACTGTCGCACAGTATACCCACTATATCCTCTCTAATATACTGTACAGTACTGTCGCACAGTATACCCACTGTATCCTCTCTAATATACTGTACAGTACTGTCGCACAGTATACCCACTGTATCCTCTCTAATATACTGTACAGTACTGTCGCACAGTATACCCACTGTATCCTCTCTAATATACTGTACAGTACTGTCGCACAGTATACCCACTATATCCTCTCTAATATACTGTACAGTACTGTCGCACAGTATACCCACTGTATCCTCTCTGATATACTGTACAGTACTGTCGCACAGTATACCCACTGTTTCCTCTCTAATATACTGTACAGTACTGTCGCACAGTATACCCACTGTATCCTCTCTAATATACTGTACAGTACTGTCGCACAGTATACCCACTGTATCCTCTCTAATATACTGTACAGTACTGTCGCACAGTATACCCACTGTATCCTCTCTAATATACTGTACAGTACTGTCGCACAGTATACCCACTGTATCCTCTCTAATATACTGTACAGTACTGTCGCACAGTATACCCACTATATCCTCTCTAATATACTGTACAGTACTGTCGCACAGTATACCCACTGTATCCTCTCTAATATACTGTACAGTACTGTTGCACAGTATACCCACTGTATCCTCTCTAATATACTGTACAGTACTGTCGCACAGTATACCCACTATATCCTCTCTAATATACTGTACAGTACTGTCGCACAGTATACCCACTGTATCCTCTCTGATATACTGTACAGTACTGTCGCACAGTATACCCACTGTAACCTCTCTAATATACTGTACAGTACTGTCGCACAGTATACCCACTGTATCCTCTCTAATATACTGTACAGTACTGTCGCACAGTATACCCACTGTATCCTCTCTAATATACTGTACAGTACTGTCGCACAGTATACCCACTGTATCCTCTCTAATATACTGTACAGTACTGTCGCACAGTATACCCACTGTATCCTCTCTAATATACTGTACAGTACTGTCGCACAGTATACCCACTGTATCCTCTCTAATATACTGTACAGTACTGTCGCACAGTATACCCACTGTATCCTCTCTAATATACTGTACAGTACTGTCGCACAGTATACCCACTGTATCCTCTCTAATATACTGTACATTACTGTCACACAGTATACCCACTGTATCCTCTCTGATATACTGTACAGTACTGTCGCACAGTATACCCACCGTATCCTCTCTAATATACTGTACAGTACTGTTGCACAGTATACCCACCGTATCCTCTCTAATATACTGTACAGTACTGTCGCACAGTATACCCACTGTATCCTCTCTAATATACTGTACAGTACTGTCGCACAGTATACCCACTATATCCTCTCTAATATACTGTACAGTACTGTCGCACAGTATACCCACTGTATCCTCTCTAATATACTGTACAGTACTGTCGCACAGTATACCCACTGCATCCTCTCTGATATACTATACAGTACTGTCGCACAGTATACCCACTGCATCCTCTCTGATATACTGTACAGTACTGTCGCACAGTATACCCACTGTATCCTCTCTAATATACTGTACAGTACTGTCGCACAGTATACCCACTGTATCCTCTCTAATATACTGTACAGTACTGTCGCACAGTATACCCACTGTATCCTCTCTAATATACTGTACATTACTGTCGCACAGTATACCCACTGTATCCTCTCTAATATACTGTACAGTACTGTCGCACAGTATACCCACTATATCCTCTCTAATATACTGTACAGTACTGTCGCACAGTATACCCACTATATCCTCTCTAATATACTGTACAGTACTGTCGCACAGTTTACCCACTATATCCTCTCTAATATACTGTACAGTACTGTCGCACAGTATACCCACTGTATCCTCTCTAATATACTGTACAGTACTGTTGCACAGTATACCCACTGTATCCTCTCTACCACAAGAAGACTATTGGTGCGGATACAGATAGGAGCCCCAGCTCCAGGCCGCCCAAATAAAAATAGGCCTATCATCATGGCAACATGATGATCACTAGCCACCAGCTGGTTACATGGTTGGCTATAAACCATAACTATTAAGATTGCATTTCTATTTTTCTCACAAAATTATGCAATTTTTATATTTTTACTTATTTAGGGAGACATTGGAGCTCATAGTGTAGGGGTGTACACACCCACATGGCACTGGCCACACCCACGCAGCACTGATCATACCTCCCGCGTTACTCACAATAGGCCTTCGAATATTTTCAGCTCCAGGTCCATGAGGCCCTTAATCCGGCCCTGGATATCCATGTCTGAGCACAAGTGATTTAGGGGCAGATGTACCGACATTTCTCTGTTGTTAGCGGTAATACTGCTCCATTTGCATAGCGCTGCAGTGCAAAAGGCAAATATCGCAAATGTCATTATTATGCCCCGAGACGAAGAGGGCGAACTATCAGCGATGAGAGACCTGGCTGCAGCATCAGTGAAGCATGGGGACATATACAGTGAAAGGGCTCATCAGCAGACCAGCTTCAGCTGAGTTATTTTTGCAACAATGGGATAACTTTATTTAAAAAGAGCAAAACTGACAATAATGGAGAGTAGACCTTGACTCTATGCTGCAGGGAGCGCTGATAACGGCAGCTCATACAGATGAAGCAGGCACTGGAGAAAAGAGACACCTGTTAGTAATAGCTGAGGGTAATATCACCACCATAGTAGCCTATAGATGTGCAATATTCTGATTAAAAGCTATCGCAGACTGATGAAAACCAGTGAAAATTCTTTAGTACATTTTGCTAAGCAAATGTACAAGGATTTTCACAGTTTTTATTGTTTTTAAGGCATATCTCCTTTTAGTACATCTGCCCCTAAACCAGTACCTCAGTTATTTTTATTTAACCATCTGTGCTGGAGCCTGGGTATCACTAAAACCTGCACTGTTAGAGAGCCTTGAGGACTGAGGTTGGGAATGCCTGAGCTAGGCTACTGTATAATGGGGAATTTTTATGTAGGCAAAATACAGATGGACCCATTTATCAATGAGTGTAAAACTCGTTGTGAATGATAAAACTCATTGCGTATGATAAATGGTGCTCCAGCCAATCAGCTACCAAAAGTAATTTTTCAAACAAATGACAGAAGCTGTTTGGCTGGAGCACCATTTATTATACACAACAAGTTTTATCAACCACAATGAGTTTTACCACTCATTGATAAATGAGCCCCAGAGTGACAAGGAAATCGCAGACTATACAGAGTTGTAGGGAAGTATGAATTAGCCTTTTTTCAGATGGAATTTTGGCACCTTTGATTGGTTGCTGCAAGCAGGCCCGGTGACAGGGGGGTACAAAGGGTACACCCCTCCCGTGCCCCGCGGTTCAGAGTGGCCCCGTGGTTCAGAGAGGCCACAGCACCTAATTGTGATGGCTGCCGCTGTGTTGTGGAGAGGAGAGGGGGACACAGCTGCCTCTGTCTTCTCTGGAAGGTATGGTGGAAGTGTGCAGCGTATGTGCTGCAGTGAGGGAGCGGGGGCATCGGAGTCTACTCACTGCATTTGTGTGCTCCCGGGCGGCTGCTGTATGTGTGCGGGCGGGAGGAGGAAGGGAAGGTGAGGTGCCGGCCGCTGCTGTATGTCTGCGGGGGGGAGGAAGGGGAGGTGAGGTGCCGGCCTCTGCTGTATCTCTGCAGGGGGGAGGAGGAAGGGAAGGTGAGGTGTCGGCTGCTGCTGTATGTCTGCAGGGGGAGGAAGGGGACAGAGTCGGACTGGCCCACAGGGGAACAGGGGAAACTACCGGTAGGCCCCACTACCTGTGGGCCCTCCTCCTCCTCTAGGGATCAGGTACCAGTCTCTATCCTAGTGCACATGAGTTATTCATTATACATATGTTACATTATACTTCATAAGAAGATGGTTAATTATATATTTACCAAGGGGCACAGAACATGTACTCTGTAATGGTTAGCCAAACCTCTGTGGTGGCTGGCCACACCCTTAAGCATGGGCCCTTACAACAGCATTTACCAGGTGGGCACTTCATTCCCCAGTCCGACACTGGAAGGGGAGGTGAGGTGCCGGCCACTGCTGTATGTCTGTGGGGGGGAGGAAGGGGAGGTGAGGTGCCGGCCGCTGCTGTATCTCTGCAGGTGGGAGGAGGAAGGGAAGGTGAGGTGTCGGCCGCTGCTGTATGTCTGCAGGGGGAGGAAGGGGACAGAGTCGGACTGGCCCACAGGGGAACAGGGGAAACTACCGGTAGGCCCCACTACTTGTGGGCCCTCCTCCTCCTCTAGGGATCAGGTTCCAGTCCTAGTGCACATGAGTTATGCATTATACATATTAGAGATGAGCGGGTTCGGTTCCTCGGGATCCGAACCCCCCCCCCCCCGAACTTCACCCATTTTACACGGGTCCGAGGCAGCCTCGGATCTTCCCGCCTTGCTCGGTTAACCAGAACGCACCCAAACGTCATCATCCCGCTGTCGGATTCTCGCGAGATTCGTATTCTGTATAAGGAGCCGCACGTCGCCGCCATTTTCACTCGTGCATTGGAGATTGAACGGAGAGGACATGGCAGCATTCTCTCCCTGAAAAGCTCAGTAATCTGTGCTCAGTGTGCTGCAAATATCTGTGCTCAGTGTGCTGCAAATAATCTGTGCTCAGTGTGCTGAAAATATCTACGTTCTCTGCCTGAAAACGCTCCATATCTGTGCTCAGTGTACTGCAAATATCTGATCAGTGTGCTGCATTGTGGGGACTGGGGACCACCAGTATATAATAATTATAGTAGTACAGTACAGAAGGCCATTGCTGTATCTTGCAGCTCTGTGTCACTGCAAGTATCCATTCCATATCTGTGCGGCATTTTTGTGAGCAGTATATATAGTATTACAGTGCAGCATTTTGGTGACAGTATATAGTTGTACAGTAGGCCATTGCTGTATCTTGCAGCTCTGTGTCACTGCAAGTATCCATTCCATATCTGTGCGGCATTTTTGTGAGCAGTATATATAGTATTACAGAGCAGCATTTTGGTGACTAACAGTATGTAGTTGTACAGTAGGCCATTGCTGTATCTTGCAGCTCTGTGTCACTGCTAGTATCCATTCCATATCTGTGCGGCATTTTTGTGAGCAGTATATATAGTATTACAGTGCATCATTTTGGTGACTAACAGTATATAGTTGTACAGTAGGCCATTGCTGTATCTTGCAGCTCTGTGTCACTGCAATTATCCATTCCATATCTGTGCGGCATTTTTGTGAGCAGTATATATAGTATTACAGAGCAGCATTTTGGTGACTAACAGTATGTAGTTGTACAGTAGGCCATTGCTGTATCTTGCAGCTCTGTGTCACTGCTAGTATCCATTCCATATCTGTGCGGCATTTTTGTGAGCAGTATATATAGTATTACAGTGCATCATTTTGGTGACTAACAGTATATAGTTGTACAGTAGGCCATTGCTGTATCTTGCAGCTCTGTGTCACTGCAAGTATCCATTCCATATCTGTATGGAATTTTTGTGAGCAGTATATATAGTATTACAGTGCAGCATTTTGGTGACTAAAAGTATATAGTTGTACAGTAGGCCATTGCTGTATCTTGCAGCTCTGTGTCACTGCAAGTATCCATTCCATATCTGTGCGGCATTTTTGTGAGCAGTATATATAGTATTACAGTGCAGCATTTTGGTGACCAACAGTATATAAGCACATGAGGGAAGAGGGCCCTGCTCATGAGAGCTTACAATCTAAAGGGGAGGGGTAGACAGACATGGGTGACACAGATGGGGTACATAGAGAACGTGGAACAGAGGGTTAGGAATCAGGATGAGATTTGGCTCGGTTTGGTGAAGAAGTGGACCCCCAGAAGGCACAAGTCAATACTTAACATTGCAACATTTTACTGGGCTATGCAGGAGAAAATTAAAAATAGGGAAAAAAAAAAAAAAAAGAATCGATAACTTCTACCGCTTTCAAAAAGGTCAATGGAAGCAGAAATAATGGACAACTACCTCATGGAAGCCAGATACAGTATACCAAACAGTACTTAGCAGAGTTAGGAATGAGTGCTTATGAAATACAGTAACATTCTGTCATAATATTTCAGAAACTGCATGGCTGGTCTCTTGCACTCTTTTGCACTAATACACCACCTGCTTTAGGATTTATATTCAAAAACATTGTCTCCATAATCCCAAAAACGTCAGTCTTCTTGGAAAGTGGTTTGTTCCTTTGTAAGGGAAAGAGAACAAACGTTCTCAAACAACGGTTTCTCAATTTCTTTTTCCTCTGGGAAGGGATTGTGGATTCGCAGGAATATCTGAGTATTTCTGTAATCAGAAAGCAGCGACTTTCTACTAGTGATGAGCACCGGAAATTTTTCGGGTTTTGTGTCTTGGTTTTGGGTTCGGTTCCGCGGCCGTGTTTTGAGTTCGAACGCGTTTTGGCAAAACCTCACCGAATTTTTTTTGTCGGATTCGGGTGTGTTTTGGATTCGTTTTTTTTTTTTTCAAAAAACCCTAAAAAACAGCTTAAATCATAGAATTTGGGGGTCATTTTGATCCCAAAGTATTATTAACCTCAATAACCATTATTTCCACTCATTTTCAGTCTATTCTGAACACCTCACACCTCACAATATTATTTTTAGTCCTAAAATTTGCACCGAGGTCGCTGGATGACTAAGCTCAGCGACCCAAGTGGCCGACACAAACACCTGGCCCATCTAGGAGTGGCACTGCAGTGTCACGCAGGATGGCCCTTCCAAAAAACACTCCCCAAACAGCACATGACGCAAAGAAAAAAAGAGGCGCAATGAGGTAGCTGTGTGAGTAAGATAAGCGACCCAAGTGGCCGACACAAACACCTGGCCCATCTAGGAGTGGCACTGCAGTGTCACGCAGGATGTCCCTTCCAAAAAACACCCCCCAAACAGCACATGACGCAAAGAAAAATGAAAGAAAAAAGAGGTGCAAGATGGAATTGTCCTTGGGCCCTCCCACCCACCCTTATGTTGTATAAACAGGACATGCACACTTTAACCAACCCATCATTTCAGTGACAGGGTCTGCCACACGACTGTGACTGAAATGACGGGTTGGTTTGGACCCCCACCAAAAAAGAAGCAATTAATCTCTCCTTGCACAAACTGGCTCTACAGAGGCAAGATGTCCACCTCATCATCATCCTCCGATATATCACCGTGTACAACCCCCTCCTCACAGATTATCAATTCGTCCCCACTGGAATCCACCATCTCAGCTCCCTGTGTACTTTGTGGAGGCAATTGCTGCTGGTCAATGTCTCCACGGAGGAATTGATTATAATTCATTTTAATGAACATCATCTTCTCCACATTTTCTGGATGTAACCTCGTACGCCGATTGCTGACAAGGTGAGCGGCGGCACTAAACACTTTTTCGGAGTACACACTTGTGGGAGGGCAATTTAGGTAGAATAAAGCCAGTTTGTGCAAGGGCCTCCAAATTGCCTCTTTTTCCTGCCAGTATAAGTACGGACTGTCTGACGTGCCTACTTGGATGCGGTCACTCATATAATCCTCCACCATTCTTTCAATGGGGAGAGAATCATATGCAGTGACAGTAGACGACATGTCCGTAATCGTTGTCAGGTCCTTCAGTCCGGACCAGATGTCAGCATCAGCAGTCGCTCCAGACTGCCCTGCATCACCGCCAGCGGGTGGGCTCAGAATTCTGAGCCTTTTCCTCGCACCCCCAGTTGCGGGAGAATGTGAAGGAGGAGATGTTGACAGGTCACGTTCAGCTTGACTTGACAATTTTGTCACCAGCAGTTCTTTGAACCCCAGCAGACTTGTGTCTGCCGGAAAGAGAGATCCAAGGTAGGTTTTAAATCTAGGATCGAGCACGGTGGCCAAAATGTAGTGCTCTGATTTCAACAGATTGACCACCCGTGAATCCTTGTTAAGCGAATTAAGGGCTCCATCCACAAGTCCCACATGCCTAGCGGAATCGCTCTGTGTTAGCTCCTCCTTCAATGTCTCCAGCTTCTTCTGCAAAAGCCTGATGAGGGGAATGACCTGACTCAGGCTGGCAGTGTCTGAACTGACTTCACGTGTGGCAAGTTCAAAAGGTTGCAGAACCTTGCACAACGTTGAAATCATTCTCCACTGCTCTTGAGACAGGTGCATTCCACCTCCTATATCGTGCTCAGTTGTATAGGCTTGAATGGCCTTTTGCTGCTCCTCCAACCTCTGAAGCATATAGAGGGTTGAATTCCACCTCGTTACCACTTCTTGCTTCAGATGATGGCAGGGCAGGTTCAGGCGTTTTTGGTGGTGCTCCAGTCTTCTGTACGTGGTGCCTGTACGCCGAAAGTGTCCCGCAATTCTTCTGGCCACCGACAGCATCTCTTGCACGCCCCTCTCGTTTTTTAAATAATTCTGCACCACCAAATTCAAGGTATGTGCAAAACATGGGACGTGCTGGAATTTGCCCAGATTTAATGCACACACAATATTGCTGGCGTTGTCCGATGCCACAAATCCACAGGAGAGTCCAATTGGGGTAAGCCATTCTGCGATGATCTTCCTCAGTTGCCGTAAGAGGTTTTTAGCTGTGTGCGTATTCTGGAAAGCGGTGATACAAAGCGTAGCCTGCCTAGGAAAGAGTTGGCGTTTGCGAGATGCTGCTACTGGTGCCGCCGCTGCTGTTCTTGCGGCGGGAGTCCATACATCTACCCAGTGGGCTGTCACAGTCATATAGTCCTGAGCCTGCCCTGCTCCACTTGTCCACATGTCCGTGGTTAAGTGGACATTGGGTACAACTGCATTTTTTAGGACAGTGGTGAGTCTTTTTCTGAGGTCTGTGTACATTTTCGGTATCGCCTGCCTATAGAAATGGAACCTAGATGGTATTTGGTACCGGGGACACAGTACCTCCAACAAGTCTCTAGTTGGCTCTGCAGTAATGATGGATACCGGAACCACGTTTCTCACCGCCCAGGATGCCAAGGCCTCAGTTATCCGCTTTGCAGCAGGATGACTGCTGTGATATTTCATCTTCCTCGCAAAGGACTGTTGGACAGTCAATTGCTTGGTGGAAGTAGTAAAAGTGGTCTTATGAGTACGACTTCCCCTCTGGGATGACCATCGACTCCCAGCAGCAACAACAGCAGCGCCAGCAGCAGTAGGCGTTACACGCAAGGATGCATCGGAGGAATCCCAGGCAGGAGAGGACTCATCAGAATTGCCAGTGACATGGCCTGCAGGACTATTGGCATTCCTGGGGAAGGAGGAAATTGACACTGAGGGAGTTGGTGGGGTGGTTTGCGTGAGTTTGGTTACAAGAGGAAGGGATTTACTGGTCAGTGGACTGCTTCCGCTGTCGCCCAAAGTTTTTGAACTTGTCACTGACTTATGATGAATGCGCTGCAGGTGACGTATAAGGGAGGATGTTCCGAGGTGGTTAACGTCCTTACCCCTACTTATTACAGCTTGACAAAGGCAACACACGGCTTGACAAATGTTGTCCGCATTTCTGTTGAAATACTTCCACACCGAAGAGCTGATTTTTTTGGTATTTTCACCAGGCATGTCAATGGCCCTATTCCTCCCACGGACAACAGGTGTCTCCCCGGATGCCTGACTTAAACAAACCACCTCACCATCAGAATCCTCCTGGTCAATTTCCTCCCCAGCGCCAGCAACACCCATATCCTCCTCATCCTGGTGTACTTCAACACTAACATCTTCAATCTGACTATCAGGAACTGGACTGCGGGTGCTCCTTCCAGCACTTGCAGGGGGCGTGCAAATGGTGGAAGGCGCATGCTCTTCACGTCCAGTGTTGGGAAGGTCAGGCATCGCAAACGACACAATTGGACTCTCCTTGTGGATTTGTGATTTTGAAGAACGCACAGTTCTTTGCTGTGCTTTTGCCAGCTTGAGTCTTTTCATTTTTCTAGCGAGAGGCTGAGTGCTTCCATCCTCATGTGAAGCTGAACCACTAGCCATGAACATAGGCCAGGGCCTCAGCCGTTCCTTGCCACTCCGTGTCGTAAATGGCATATTGGCAAGTTTACGCTTCTCCTCCGACAATTTTATTTTAGATTTTTGAGTCCTTTTTTTACTGATATTTGGTGTTTTGGATTTTACATGCTCTGTACTATGACATTGGGCATCGGCCTTGGCAGACGACGTTGCTGGCATTTCATCGTCTCGGCCATGACTAGTGGCAGCAGCTTCAGCACGAGGTGGAAGTCGATCTTGATCTTTCCCTATTTTTGGAACCTCAACATTTTTGTTCTCCATATTTTAATAGGCACAACTAAAAGGCACCTCAGGTAAACAATGGAGATGGATGGATACTAGTATACTTATGGATGGACGAGCGACTGCCGACACAGACGTAGCTACAGCCGTGGACTACCGTACTGCGTCTGCTGCTAATATAGACTGGATGATAATGATATAAAAAATATATATATATCACTACTGCAGCCGGACAGGTATATATTATATAATGACGGACCTGCTGGACACTATCAGCACTGCAGACTCCTAAAGTAAGCTACTAGTATCAAGAAGATAGAAAAAAAAAACACCACAGGTAGGTGGTATACAATTATGGATGGACGAGCGACTGCCGACACAGAGGTAGCTACAGCCGTGGACTACTGTACTGCGTCTGCTGCTAATATAGACTGGATGATAATGATATAAAAAATATATATATATCACTACTGCAGCCGGACAGGTATATATTATATAATGACGGACTTGCTGGACACTGTCAGCACTGCAGACTCCTAAAGTAAGTTACTAGTATCAAGAAGATAGAAAAAAAAAAACACCACAGGTAGGTGGTATACAATTATGGATGGACGAGCAACTGCCGACACAGAGGTAGCTACAGCCGTGGACTACCGTACTGCGTCTGCTGCTAATATAGACTGGATGATAATGATATAAAAAATATATATATATCACTACTGCAGCCGGACAGGTATATATTATATAATGACGGACCTGCTGGACACTGTCAGCACTGCAGACTCCTAAAGTAAGCTATTAGTATCAAGAAGATAGAAAAAAAAAACCACCACAGGTAGGTGGTATACAATTATGGATGGACGAAAGACTGCCGACACAGAGGTAGCTACAGCCGTGGACTACTGTACTGCGTCTGCTGCTAATATAGACTGGATGATAATGATTTAAAAAATATATATATATCACTACTGCAGCCGGACAGGTATATATTATATAACGACGGACCTGCTGGACACTGTCAGCACTGCAGACTCCTAAAGTAAGCTACTAGTATCAAGAAGATAGAAAGAAAAAAAACACCACAGGTAGGTGGTATACAATTATGGATGGACGAGCGACTGCCGACACAGAGGTAGCTACAGCCGTGGACTACCGTACTGCGTCTGCTGCTAATATAGACTGGATGATAATGATATAAAATATATATATATATCACTACTGCAGCCGGACAGGTATATATTATATAATGACGGACCTGCTGGACACTGTCAGCAGCACTGCAGACTCCTAAAGTAAGCTACTAGTAGTATCAAGAAGATAGAAAAAAAAAAAACACCACAGGTAGGTGGTATACAATTATGGATGGACGAGCGACTGCCGACACAGAGGTAGCTACAGCCGTGGACTACCGTACTGCGTCTGCTGCTAATATAGACTGGAGATAATGATATAAAAAAAATATATATATCACTACTGCAGCCGGACAGGTATATATTATAATGACGGACCTGCTGGACACTGTCAGCACTGCAGACTCCTAAAGTAAGCTACTAGTATCAAGAAGATAGAAAAAAAAAACACCACAGGTAGGTGGTATACAATTATGGATGGACGAGCGACTGCCGACACAGAGGTAGCTACAGCCGTGGACTACCGTACTGCGTCTGCTGCTAATATAGACTGGATGATAATGATATAAAAAATATATATATATATCACTACTGCAGCCGGACAGGTATATATTATATAATTAATGACGGACCTGCTGGACACTGTCAGCAGAATGCGTTTATAGAATAAAAACACCACACGACGAGTGTTTAACTTTTTCAGGCAGACAATCACAATATACTGGTGGTCAGACAGTGGTCACTGGTCAGTCACACTGGCAGTGGCACTCTGGCAGCAAAAGTGTGCACTGTTAAATAATATGTACTCCTGCTACTGCTCCCCAGTCTCCCCCACAATTAAGCTGTGTGAGCACTGAGCACTCAGCACAGTCAGATATACATAGATGATGCAGCACACTGAGGCTGAGCACAGATATGGTATACTGTTACTGTGTCACTGTGTATCATTTTTTTTCAGGCAGAGAACGGATTATATTAAATAATAATATAATAAAACTGCACTGGTGGTCACTGGTCAGTCACTAGTAAACTCTGCACTCTCTGAGTACTCCTAAGCTCCAGTAAATCAAGTGTCTCACTCTCACTCTCTCTCTTCTAATCTAAATGGAGAGGACGCCAGCCACGTCCTCTCCCTATGAATCTCAATGCACGTGTGAAAATGGCGGCGACGCGCGGCTCCTTATATAGAATCCGAGTCTCGCGATAGAATACGAGCCTCGGGAGAATCCGACAGCGGGATGATGACGTTCGGGCGCGCTCGGGTTAGCCGAGCAAGGCGGGAAGATCCGAGTCTGCCTCGGATCCGTGTAAAAAGGCTGAAGTTTGGGGGGGTTCGGATTCCGAGGAACCGAACCCGCTCATCACTACTTTCTACATATGTTTTTGAATAATTCCAGTGATTTTGTAATTTTCTTCCAGTGATTTGGACCAATAATACCATTGATTAGAACAAATAATTCCAGTGATTTTGTCATTTTCTTCCAGTGATTTGGACCAATAATACCATTGATTAGAACGAATAATTCCAGTGATTTTGTCATTTTCTTCCAGTGATTTGGACCAATAATACCATTGATTAGAACAAATAATTCCAGCGATTTTTTCATTTTCTTCCAGTGATTTGGACCAATAATACCATTGATTAGAACGAATAATTCCAGTGATTTTGTCATTTTCTTCAGGTGATTTGGACCAATAATACCATTGATTAGAACAAATAATTCCTGTGATATTGAGGTGTTTGTGTCGCTTAGCTTAGCAGTCCAGCGACCACAGTGCACCTCTTTTTCTCTTTTCTTTGCATCATGTGCTGTTTGGGGCCAATTTTTTGAAGTGCCATCCTGTCTGACACTGCAGTGCCACTCCTAGATGAGCCAGGTGTTTGTGCAGCCCTCTTGGGTTGCTTTGCTTAGTCATCCAGCGACCTCGGTGCAAATTTTAGGACTAAAAATAGTATTGTGAGGTGTGAGGTGTTCAGAATAGACTGGAAATGAGTGAAAATTGTGGTTATTGAGGTTAATAATACTATAGGATCAAAATTACCCCCACATTCTATGATTTAAGCTGTTTTTGAGGGGATTTTGAAAAAAAACACCCGAATCCAAAACACACCCGAATCCGACAAAAAAATTTCAGGGAGGTTTTGCCAAAACGCGTCCGAATCCAAAACACGGCCGCGGAACCGAATCCAAAACCAAAACACAAAACCCGAAAAATGTCCGGTGCACATCTCTAAATATGTTACATTATACTTCATAAGAAGATGGTTTATTAGATATTTACCAAGGGGCACAGAACATGTACTCTGTAATTGTTAGCCAAACCTCTGGCTGCAAGTGCATACTGATAGTGATGATGGCTATACCCAAGCATACGAATAGTGGGTGGGTGAACTACACAGTTGTATACAACTATACATACAGGGAAATATACTCATTTATTTGCATACATGCATGCAGTGCATGATTAATTGCAGCGGACTTGGGTTCAGCTCTTCATCAGTCCCTACGTATCTTAGTGCTGTATTGTCTTTGAGGTGTCTGATTTATTTGGCTCTAATCAATAATATCATTGTAGCAATGATGACTCATCATCTTTGATGGAACTATCAATTTTGGATTGTACCAAAATGTACAAAAGGCGAACAAAAAGTGTGTCCTGTAGTAACACAGTCATCCTAAACACACAACACACAAATCAGTCTACAAAAATAAGTTTAAACAAAAGTAATTTTGGATTGGCTAAATCAAAGGCCCATTAATCCAACAGAATAATAATAATAATAATAATAATAATAATGCAGGGTAGTAAATTCCACGGGTTATATATTCCACCCATTAAGATACCAGATGAGACAGCCATCTTGGGTGCACTATATAGGATTACCCTGGGTGGAATAGGTCATGCCTAGAGTAAATTACACAAAATGTGGTGGTTGCAGCATCCTAACACTCATAGTAGAGTCTAAACATAACTGTCGTGTTCCATGTATTTTTAATTCCATACATGAGCATACCAGGTGAGGCAGCCATGTTGGGCGCCCTACAAAGATTACACTGTGGCAGATATACCATACAAGGACCAAGTCATATTTGGGAAAAGTGACATGTGTATATTATGATATAGTCTATATGAATAGATCCACAAGTAGCACATCCTGCCCATTGATAAACCGAATAAGGCAGCCTTCTGAGGCGCACTGTGTAGGTTGCTTCTGGAAGGGTGTGCTGATAGGATTGCAGCTAGATCCCTTTCAGTTAATGTACCCTCTGACATCATCATCTATTGAGAATAGTATCTTGTGGCGAGCGAAACGAGGATATATGTTTGTACTGTTGGTGGCTAGATAATAGGAAAAATAATCTTAGATTTTGGACAAAAATAACAGCATTTTAAGGGTATGGAATTGCACTTCCACCCTCACTTGACATCATATCTGGGTACATTGAATGAAAGGGATATAGACACAACTGTGCAGACAGTAGAGGTATAGTGGGGAATACAGGAAGAAAATATAAGAGAAAAGCAAAACACAGTGGCATAAAAGGCAGAATTAAAACAGTGGTGAGGTCAATATAAAAGTAATGGATTTAGATTTCATATACGGTATTTCAGGGAGCAGAAGATGATATTTGCAGCAGTAATGGAGCAAGGTGGTCCAGTCGCAAGAGTGGGAGATACCGTCAGGAGGGGATCCAGAGTAAGTACAGTAGTTAGATGGAAGCAGTGTTGGCTAATAGGTTGTTGTCCATTGTTTGCCTTCCATTTTCCTCCTTTTTAACCCTTGAATAAATCCAGCTTCGATTTAAAAATTCCAATATCACTTGAACTGAGCACTTGTTGTGGCAGAACAAGAAACATGGTGTTCAAGCAGAAAGCACATCAAAATCCAGGAGATAAATTTAGAAAGGAGCAACAGGCCGAGCTTTCTCCAAAATAAGGTGTGTAACTTATCAACAATTACAGTCCCATAGATGTTTGAATTATGCCATTGCTGCTCAAAGGGGTCGCACCAGTCCCTGAATCCTAGAGGTTGACATATTGTTTCAGACAAATACATTTGATGAATAATTTTGATCAAAAAATACATTAAAATGTTTTGTGTTATTTATTTTTTCTGTATTCATTTTTCTGGCTTAAATGAAGATCTGAACACAATTAAAGTCACATTTATGCAGAATTTCAGATAATTCTAAAGATTCACAAATCTTCTGTTGCTAGGTGCAATTGATCTATCATGGGGTGGATGGACTGAAGCTAAGACAATATTAAGCAACGATGATGTGTCTTCATAGATTGAGTGTTTTTATTTCATATAGCACAAGACACCTGGGGAGACAGATATGCTCTGAGATGAATAGCGTACTATGGCCCTCATTCCGAGTTGATCGCTCGCAAGGCGAATTTAGCAGAGTTGCTCAGGCTAAGCCTACGCCTACTGGGAGTGTATCTTAGCTTCTTAAAATTGCGACCGATGTATACGCAATATTGCGATTACAAACTACTTAGCAGTTTCAGAGTAGCTTCAGACTTACTCGGCATCTGCGATCAGTTCAGTGCTTGTCGTTCCTGGTTTGACGTCATAAACACACCCAGCGTTCGCCCAGACACTCCCCCGTTTCTCCGGCCACTCCTGTGTTTTTTCCGGAAACGGTAGCGTTTTTATCCACACGCCCCGAAAACGCCGTGTTTCCGCCCAGTAACACCCATTTCCTGTCAATCACACTACGATCGCCGGAGCGATGAAAAAGCCGTGAGTAAAAATACTATCTCCATTGTAAAATTACTTGGCGCAGTCGCAGTGCGAATATTGCGCATGCGTACTAAGCGGAATTTCACTGCGATGCGATGAAAAATACCGAGCGAACGACACGGAATGAGGGCCTATGAGCCTAATTCAGACTTGATTGCAGCAGCAAAATCTTTCTCTAATGGGCAAAACCATGGGGGTAATTCTGAGTTGATCGCAGCAGCAAGTTTGTTAGCAATTGGGCAAAACCATGTGCACTGCAGGGGGGGCAGATATAACATTTGCAGAGAGAGTTAGATTTGGGTGGGTTATTTTATTTCTGTGCAGGGTAAATACTGGCTGCTTTATTTTTACACTGCAATTTATATTTTAGTTTGAACACACCGCACCCAAATCTAACTTTCTCTGCACATGTTATATCTGCCCCCCCTGCAGTGCACATGGTTTTGCCCATTAGAGAAAAAAGTTTTCTGCTGCAATCAGGTCTGAATTAGGCCCAATATTTTTCTTTACATTTGACATCTTGTGGGGTAATTTAGACTGCATCGCTGCAGCAGAAGCGCTCACAGTCTGAATTAAGGTGCGCAGTGCGTACGCGTGGCAGGTGCACTGCACATGTGCAGCCAGTGAGATGCGAAAGCATCTCACTGGTGTGATCGCCTCTGCCTGATTGACAGGCATAGGTGGTCGCGGGGCGGGATGGGGCGTGCCAGTGGCATTAGAATGCCATTGGCGGGGCATGGTCTGGACACGCTTCCTTGGGGGACAGGCCGCGGTGGCTGCGTGACATCATGTGCAGCCTCTGCGACCCTGGACGCGACTGTTAGCCCCCTGCCAGAGCGCAGGTGCTGCGCTAGCAGCGAGCTACTTGTCAGATACAAAAGCATCGCTGCCATGCGATGCTTTTGTACCTGTGCAGGGGGGGGGTGTAGGGCCTGACATGGGCGGACTAGCCCTGTGCTGGGCGCCCCCCCCGCATGTTAGAGTAAATGATTGTAGATGTGCTAAATTTAGCACATCTACTATCAACTCTGAATTACCCCCCAGGTTCTGTAGCAATTGCAGCAAAAATCTGCTCATAATGTACTAAAGACAGAGACGCACCGGAATTTGTATAACACACGAAGACGCAGATAAAGCTCAGTGGAACTTAGTGTGATGAAAAGCTGCTGCTGCTCGCATTGGAGGCCTTTTAATATAGAATCAGACTCAGTCTCACTCAGATGAACAAATGCTGCAAGCCCCAGTGGTGAGTGAAAAAGATGCTCATACTCAGTGCATCGGAGTCACACCGGACCTGGCATCCTGATAGGGGATATCGGGTGCAACTTGAGCCACAGTGTAAAAGGACACGTATGTATTTGGAAACAAAACAGAAAATAAATATATAGAAAAATAGAATTGACAGCAAATAAGAACCACTTGGCCCATCTAGTCTGTCCATTTACATGCATACAATAGGGTTTATTTTTGTCTGGAGCCAATTAACCTACCAGTATATTTTTGGGATTGTTTGAGGAGGCCAGAGTACCCGGAGGAAACCCACGCATGCATTGGGAGAGTATTGTGGGAATCAAACCCATGACCTCAGTGCTGTGAGGCCGGGTGTGTATCGGGTTACCGGCGGCCAGCATCCTGACGCCGGGATCCCAGCCGCAGAATGCCGGTGGGGAAGGGGGGGGATTGAGTGCATCAAGCCCCTTGTGGGCTTGCTGCGCTCACCACGCTGCGGTCTCAGTGGCAAGCTGCACTCACCACAGGTTCTATTCCCACTCTATGGGTGTCGTGGCATCCGCAAGCGGGAATAGTCCCTGTTGCTTGGCATGCATGGGCGGGATGTAGGTGGAGGCGTTGTGGCCGGTCACATAACTACATCCCGTGAGGCTAACCATTGCACCATCCGTATTGCCCTAATATACCCACACTAATACAATATTGTCCAGATTCCAGCTGCAAGGCAGCATAAATTACCTGTATCTATACTAGTGCGTATAGTTATTACATAAATTAAAACTTAATATTATAATTAATCCTTTATTTTTTAAACAATGGGTTGCTTTCACAATCTAGCACAGGACATACCACCCATAATGTTAAACATGTGTACACAAGCTCCATTTCCTGTTAAGCATTTTTTAGCACTATCCTCAAAGCCTTATTTTCGCAATAATATTGAAGCACACGTGTTCCACAATACATTTACATTACAAGGTGGGATACGCTAAGGGTCACCACAAATGTGAACAAAGTTTATGTTGCAAAGACATCAGCCACATGGCAATTATGCAGTTTGCTAGTTTCATCCCCACAGTTTTCACCTTTCTGGCTGTAATTCTGGAGCACCGAGAAATACCGAAGTCAGTGTTCAAGGATTAGCACTAGTATAAAACCAAGGGAAGGTATGCTTATTAAATTGCTCTTGGCACAGGTGATGCCTTATTTAACAGGGAGGTTCATGTAGCTCCATTCCATTCAACTTCAACAAGTCCATTTCCACAGGGGTTAAAGGTGGAAAGTAAAATTGTGTAATATACAGAACAATGTGTACATTATATGCAGCACATACAATAACATATAGTTATGGCAGATTAGCATCACTTGTCCTTTTCATTATGTCTCTTTCCTCTACTTAAAAACTTACTTTAGAATGTAAGCTGTCACGAGTAGGGCCCTCTCCCCTCATGTGCTTTTCCGTCTCTTACATAGACTATCATCTACTCCATACTCTCTACAACAGCACCTAACCCTTAGTTTCTGCCACCATGATGCTTATTTCAGTGTCATATCCACTGATGCAGAAATGTTTATATACTATTTACTTGTCCTATGTTGTCTTGTACTGTAAGCCACTGTTGCCTTGTTTGCTCACATTTTCATGTACTTGTGGTGGTGCCATATAAATAAAGGAAAATAATAATAATAATAATAATAATAATACTGAGTGTAGCTATAAAATAAAGAATACAATTACACTATGGGGGGTATCCAATTAGCCGTGGTAATTTACAGCGACTAATTTGCTCGCCAGGGCCTATGCAATAGCTCCGATGCGGCGCGCTCCTCCTCCCAATGCTGGCACTTATTGTGTATTATACTTTGTGTGTCTCAGGCACCCAAAGCATAATCCTTGATAAGTGCCTCCTAGACCCACGATAAGTGCCATGATGATGCAAAGGTCGTGGCTTTTCACGGGACCTATGTATTTTCTATGAAAAATTGGTGTTTTTGGCAAGACCTAATAGGATGGGATAATAAAAACAAAAAACACCCTTTTTTTGTGCTCGTGACACTATCACGGGTATTTGGATTTCCCCCAATGTATACCATATTTAGGATGTTTGCCTATAGGTGTTTTTGATACACAGATTGTCATTGTATCGAATTAAAAACACTTTTTGGGGCTTTTCTCTAAAATGCAAAGTCATATTGATAGGCATAACATGACATACAGCTCTGTGCTTTATTCACCCATTTTATTTAATAAAGTTCATTTAACTCCAAGTACTGTAGGCTATTTATCACAGGATGAACAACATGTGGAACTACACATGCATTAGGTATTGTGTTAGTGACTTTTCACTTCCCCTCTATACTGTACATGTATATCTTATTTCCATGTATTATTACTTACTATATAATAGTATAGCCATACTCATTCTGCCCATCATACAGCTGCACAAGCACATGTGCCACGGGTGCGACTTGGTACGCCGGGCTGTGACTACTCACACCAGACTAGGCAATGTAATGTCTTTGTATCTTGGGTGTGAATATATGCATGTTCATGCCGGCATATGCACACATTGTGCAAAATTAATTGCACCCGCAGCTGGTTGTAGCCGCAACCAGCGTGACTACATCTGTATCACACATTGTAATGTATGTTGTGCAGCCAAGATGGCTTCCTCACCTATGCTCTCATGGGTAGGATGAACAATGCATGGTTCTGATGATTTTGCAAGGATCCTGTATCTTTAGTATTCTGCCCCATTAGTGCCAACGATTCCAGGCATTGCTTAGTCTGCCCAGTGTAACCTATACAGTGCACCCAAGATGGCTGCCTCACCTGATATCTGCATGGGTAGGATACAGCAAATAATCATTGGAATTTAAGACCCAATATGGCTGCTTTAACTGTGTATTATGTTAATTGTTTCTTTATTTTTGGCAAATCTATTCCTCTGTATTATGATCATAATTTCTAGGTTTTTGCAAATGTAAGCCTATGTGTAATGTTCATGGTATCTGTATCTTCTGGAAATTTAAACTACAGTGTTATGTTCACAACTTCTGTAAAGCACCTTGAGCCCTTCTGAAAAAAATTGCTATATAAATAAAATTATAAATTAGAGCTGTGCACCGGAAATTTTTCGGGTTTTGTGTTTTGGTTTTGGATTCGGTTCAGCGGCCGTGTTTTGGATTCAGACGCGTTTTGGCAAAACCTCCCTGAAGTTTTTTTGTCGGATTCGGGTGTGTTTTGGATTCGGGTGTTTTTTTCAAAAAAACCTCAAAAACAGCTTAAATCATAGAATTTGGGGGTAATTTTGATCCTATAGTATTATTAACCTCAATAACCACAATTTCCACTCATTTCCAGTCTATTCTGATCACCTCACACCTCACAATACTATTTTTAGTCCTAAAATTTGCACCGAGTTCGCTGGATGACTAAGCAAAGCGACCCAAGAGGGCGGCACAAACACCTGGCCCATCTAGGAGTGGCACTGCAGTGTCAGACAGGATGGCACTTCAAAAAATTGGCCCCAAACAGCACATGATGCAAAGAAAAGAGAAAAAGAGGTGCACTGTGGTCGCTGGACGGCTAACCTAAGCGACACAAACACCTCAATATAACAGGAATAATTAGTTCTAACCAGTGATATTATTGGTCCAAATCACTGGAAGAAAATGACAAAATCACTGGAATTATTCGTTCTAATCAATGGTATTATTGGTCCAAATCACTGGAAGAAAATGACAAAATCACTGGAATTATTCGTTCTAATCAAAGGTATTATTGGTCCAAATCACTGGAAGAAAATGATAAAATCACTGGAATTATTAGTTCTAATCAATGGTATTATTGGTCCAAATCACTGGAAGAAAATGACAAAATCACTTGAATTATTTGGCAAGATCACTGTAATTATTAATTATAAATCAGTGATATTAATTGGTAAAATCTCGCTATCGCCTGCCTAGTGAAGTGGAATCTAGATGGGATTTTGTACCGGGGACACAATAACTTCATCAATTGTCTAAATCCCACTGCACTAATGGTGGAAAACGGGCACACTTCTAACAGCGCACTGATTATACTGAGAACTGATTATACTGATCACTGATGATACTACGGAGAACTGACACTGAGCAACGAGAACAGCACTGGACTATTGTACTGTAGTATACTGGTCACCACAATGCAGCACTGACACTGAGCACAGATATTAAGCACTGATCAGGATACTAGAAGTGACACAGAGCTGCAAGATACAGCAATGGCCTACTGTACTGTACTACTATATACTGGTGGTTACCAAAATACTGCACTGTCCTACTATATACTGCTCACAATAATGCAGCACAGATATGGATAGTATACTTGACACAGAGCTGCAAGATACAGCAATGGCCTACTGTACTGTACTACTATAATTATATACTGGTTGTCCCCACAATGCAGCACACTGAGCACAGATATTTGCAGCACACTGAGCACAGATATTTGCAGCACACTTAGCACAGATACGGAGCTTTTCAGGGAGAGAACGCAGCCACATCCTCTCCGTTCAATCTCCAATGCACGAGTAAAAATGGCGGCGATGCGCGGCTCTTTATATAGAATACGAATCCTGCGAGAATCCAACAGCGGGATGATGACGTTCGGGCGCGTTCTGGTTAACGGAGCAAGGCAGGAAGATCCGAGGCTGCCTCGGACCTGTGTAAAGTAGATGAAGTTCGGGGGCGTCGGATCTCAACGAACCGAACCCGCTCATCTCTAGTAAAAACTGCACCTGCTTTAGGACAGGTGCAAGTGTCAATGGTGAATCACTGGTGTGTTACACAGATGCAGAAATTGGGCGTCTCAGTGCTTGCACATTCAGGAGCACAATGGTACACCAGGGGAAGGCTGATACTAGCATTTGCATATTACTGCTCCATAAAGGTGAACGAAACACCTTCCACCCCGGAATCAGACCCTATGTGTAGGCTATAGAAATAAATACATTAATAATAATGATAATAATAATAATAATAATAATAATAATAATAATTCTTACAAATGTGCTGTTTGGTTTTCTAGAAATCTAAACCCACTCTAATTTTGTGGATTAGAATCAATTCAAAACCCAAACTGTAACTCCCTGCAGTTTGAAAATTGGATTTTAAATCTGAATTTCAGGTTTTAGATTGCAAAAATTACATGATTTTAACAATTTTCAAGAAATTCAAAACCCAATATTTGAGTTTTAAATCTAAATTCAGAACCAAAACACTTCAGCTGCTTTTGCAAAACCAAAACACGATGATGAAATTAGAACAAAATCCAAAACACAAGGCTCCACGCACATTAATAATAATAATAATAATAATAATAATATTGTTTTCCTACAATATTAGTGCCTCTTATAAAATGTCATGACTATATTATTGAACACATGATAAAATAGAATACCTTCCCCTAATACTGGGACTATATCTTTCAGAGAGGATTTAGACCAAAGACATCAAATCATTTTAACTCAAAAGATGTGAAGCTGTCATGGCATTCAAAACCAAAAGGTTCTTGCAAAATGAAACAATTGACAAAAAAAATCTTCAAAGGTTTTGTACATGATTTTCAAAGCCAATCTCTAGATAGATATCAAACAAAAATGTAATCCGCTGTGACTAAGCTGTCAGAAAATTGTTGGGAAAATAAAGTTAATCAATAGAGTGTCAAGAGTCTGAAATGGAAAATATTGAATATTCATTTCTTAGTTTCACAAAGGATTACCAGTAAAACCATTAGCTTTTGCGGAGTTTCATACATTTTTACATGATCGGCTTCTGTTTTCATTTGTGTTAATCACTGATGTACAGGAATACAACTTCAGTGACAATACAAGGAAATAACTGAATTTCACACATAAATGGCGTATGAAACAGCAACTGCATACAGTTTGTGATAGGTGAAGTACATCTACAGTATATAATAGTTATGACTGCTGATAAAACTTCCACCATCAGTCTGGCATGTAAAGAGTAAAACTCTTTGTGGTATAAGCAGAGAGAAACACTGTAGTGAGAGAAAGCCATGAGGGTTGAGCAGAGAGACAGTGAGTGAAAACCACGGGGGACAAAAAAAAAATGGGGGGATGGGGTGAAATAGTGAGAAAGAGCAAAAGACCTACAGTAATTATACAATTGCAGGATTTTTTGGGTGGAGCTTCTGCATTCTATAATTATTTTGAACACACATGTTTACTGATGGAGGTGCCACCTGACATCATAAGGCACTGTGCCTCATGGCATAATGCCGTGATTAACGAAGATATGGGGGATGGGTGGGGGTAGTCATATTAGCCCCGTTCCTTCACTGCAGCCATTGTAGGTGAGCAATCAGTCCATGAGGGGGTTCTAGGTATTCAGATACCTTCCCTGCGTGTAGCTGTGTTATATATACTGTAAATAATAATAATAATAATATTTAGAGATGAGCGGGTTTGGTTCGTCGAGATCCGAACCCCCCGAATTTCACCCATTTTACACGGTTCCTAGGCAGCCTCGGATCTTCACACCTTGCTCGGTTAACCCGAACGCGCCCGAACGTCATCATCCCGCTGTCGGATTCTCGCGAGATTCATATTCTATATAAAGAGCCGCACGTCACCGCCATTTTCACTCGTGCATTGGAGATTGAACGGAGAGGACGTGGCTGCGTTCTCTCCCTGAAAAGCTCTGTAATCTGTGCTCAGTGTGCTGCAAATATCTGTGCTCAGTGTGCTGCAAATATCTACGTTCTCTGCCTGAAAAGCTCCATATCTGTGCTCAGTGTGCTGCATTGTGGGGACTGGGGACCACCAGTATATAATTATACTTATAGTAGTACAGTACAGTAGGCCATTGCTGTATCTTGCAGCTGTGTCACTGCAAGTATCCATTCCATATATGTGCAGCAGTTTTGTGAGCAGTATATATAGTATTACAGTTAGAGATGTGCACCAGACATTTTTCGGGTTTTGTGTTTTGGTTTTGGATTCGGTTCCGCTGCCGTGTTTTGGATTCGGACGCGTTTTGGCAAAACCTCCCTGAAATTTTTTTGTCGGATTCGGGTGTGTTTTGGATTCGGGTGTTTTTTTTTACAAAAACCCCTCAAAAACAGCTTAAATCATAGAATTTGGGGGTAATTTTGATCCTATAGTATTATTAACCTCAATAACCACATTTTCCACTCATTTCCAGTCTATTCTGATCACCTCACACCTCACAATACTATTTTTAGTCCTAAAATTTGCACTGAGGTCGCTGGATGACTAAGCAAAGCAACCCAAGAGGGCGGCACAAACACCTGGCCCATCTAGGAGTGGCACTGCAGTGTCAGACAGGATGGCACTTCAAAAAATTGGCCCCAAACAGCACATGATGCAAAGAAAAGAGAAAAAGAAGTGCACTGTGGTCGCTGGATGATAAAGCTAAGCGACACAAACACCTCAATATCACAGGAATTATTCATTCTAATCAATGGTATTATTGGTCCAAATCACTGGAAGAAAATGACAAAATCACTGGAATTATTCGTTCTAATCAATGGTATTATTGGTCCAAATCACTGGAAGAAAATGACAAAATCACTGGAATTATTCGTTCTAATCAATGGTATTATTGGTCCAAATCACTGGAAGAAAATGACAAAATCACTGGAATTATTAATTCTAATCAATGGTATTATTGGTCCAAATCACTGGAATTATTCGTTCTAATCAATGGTATTATTGGTCCAAATCACTGGAAGAAATGACAAAATCACTGGAATTATTCGTACTAATCAATGGTATAATTGGTCCAAATCACTGGAATTATTTGTTCTAATCAATGGTATTATTGTTCCAAATCACTGGAATAAAATGACAAAATCACTGGAATTATTTGTTCTAATCAATGGTATTATTGGTCCAAATCACTGGAAGAAAATGACAAAATCACTGGAATTATTTGTTCTAATCAATTGTATTATTGGTCCAAATCACTGGAAGAAAATGACAAAATCACTGGAATTATTCATTCTAATCAATGGTATTATTGGTCCAAATCACTGGAATTATTTGTTCTAATCAATGGTATTATTGGTCCAAATCACTGGAAGAAAATGACAAATTCACTGGAATTATTCGTTCTAATCAATGGTATTATTGGTCCAAATCACTGGAAGAAAATGACAAAATCACTGGAATTATTCGTTCTAATCAATGGTATTATTGGTCCAAATCACTGGAAGAAAATGGAATAGATGGATACTTGCAGTGACACAGAGCTGCAAGATACAGCAATGGCCTACTGTACATAACTATATACTGTTGGGTCACCAAAATGCTGCACTGTAATACTATATATACTGTTCACAAAAATGCTGCACAGATATGGAATGGATACTTGCAGTGACACAGAGCTGCAAGATACAGCAATGGCCTACTGTACAACTATATACTGTTAGTCACCAAAATGCTGCACTGTAATAATATATATTAACTGCTCACAAAAATGCCACACAGATCTGGAATGGATACTTGCAGTGACACAGAGCTGCAAGATACAGCAATGGCCTACTGTACAACTATATACTGTAAGTCACCAAAAAGCTGCACTGTAATTAGTGATGTGCACCGGACATTTTTCGGGTTTTGTGTTTTGGTTTTGGATTCGGTTCCGAGGCCGTGTTTTGGATTCGGATGCGTTTTGGCAAAACCTCCCTGAAAATTTTTTGTCGGATTCGGGTGTTTTTTTTACAAAAAACCCTCAAAAAAAGCTTAAATCGTAGAATTTGGGGGTCATTTTGATCCCAAAGTATTATTAACCTCAATAACCATAATTTCCACTCATTTTCAGTCTATTTTGAACACCTCACACCTCACAATATTATTTTTAGTCCTAAAATTTGCACCGAGGTCGCTGGATGATTAAGCTAAGCGACCCAAGTGGCCGACACAAACACCTGGACCATCTAGGAGTGGACCTGCAGTGTCAGACAGGATGTCAGATTTAAAAAATAGTCCCCAAACAGCACATGATGCAAAGAAAAAAAGAGGTGCACCAAGGTCGCTGGATGGCTAAGCTAAGCGACACAAGTGGCCAACACAAACACCTGGCCCATCTAGGAGCGGCACTGCAGTGTCAGACAGGATGGCACTACAAAAAAATAGTCCCCAAACAGCACATGATGCAAAGAAAAAAAGAGGCGCAATGAGGTAGCTGTGTGACTAAGCTAAGCGACCCAAGTGGCTGACTCAGAACCTGGCCCATCTAGGAGTGGCACTGCAGTGTCAGACAGGATGTCAGATTTAAAAAATAGTCCCCAAACAGCACATGATGCAAAGAAAAAAAGAGGTGCACCAAGGTCGCTGGATGTCTAAGCTAAGCGACACAAGTGGCCGACACAAACACCTGGCCCATCTAGGAGTGGCACTGCAGTTTCAGGCAGGATGGCACTTCAAAAAAATAGTCCCCAAACAGCACATGATGCAAAGAAAAAAGAGGTGCAATGAGGTAGCTGTGTGACTAAGCTAAGCGACCCAAGTGGCCAACACAAACACCTGGCCCATCTAGGAGTGGACCTGCAGTGTCAGACAGGATGTCAGATTTAAAAAATAGTCCCCAAACAGCACATGATGCAAAGAAAAAAAGAGGTGCACCAAGGTCGCTGGATGGCTAAGCTAAGCGACACAAGTGGCCGACACAAACACCTGGCCCATCTAGGAGTGACACTGCAGTGTCAGACAGGATGGCACTTAAAAAAAATAGTCCCCAAACAGCACATGATGCAAAGAAAAAGGAGGCGCAATGAGGTAGCTGTGTGACTAAGCTAAGCGACCCAAGTGGCCTACCCAAAACCTGGCCCATCTAGGAGTGGCACTGCAGTGTCAGACAGGATGTCAGATTTAAAAAATAGTCCCCAAACAGCACATGATGCAAAGAAAAAAGAGGTGCAATGAGGTAGCTGTGTGACTAAGCTAAGCGACCCAAGTGGCCAACACAAACACCTGGCCCATCTAGGAGTGAACCTGCAGTGTCAGACAGGATGTCAGATTTAAAAAATAGTCCCCAAACAGCACATGATGCAAAGAAAAAAAGAGGTGCACCAAGGTCGCTGGATGGCTAAGCTAAGCGACACAAGTGGCCGACACAAACACCTGGCCCATCTAGGAGTGGCACTGCAGTGTCAGACAGGATGGCACTTCAAAAAAATAGTCCCCAAACAGCACATTATGCAAAGAAAAAAAGAGGCGCAATGAGGTAGCTGTGTGACTAAGCTAAGCGACCCAAGTGGCCGACACAAACATCTGGCCCATCTAGGAGTAGCACTGCAGTGTCAGACAGGATGTCAGATTTAAAAAATAGTCCCCAAACTGCACATGATGCAAAGAAAAAAAGAGGTGCACCAAGGTCGCTGGATGGCTAAGCTTAGCGACACAAGTGGCCAACACAAACACCTGGCCCATCTAGGAGTGGCACTGCAGTGTCAGGCAGGATGGCACTTCAAAAAAATAGTCCCCAAACAGCACATGATGCAAAGAAAAAAGAGGTGCAATGAGGTAGCTGTGTGACTAAGCTAAGCGACCCAAGTGGCCGACACAAACACCTGGCCCATCTAGGAGTGGCACTGCAGTATCAGACAGGATGTCAGATTTAAAAAATAGTCCCCAAACAGCACACGATGCAAAGAAAAAAAGAGGTGCACCAAGGTCGCTGGATGGCTCAGCTTAGCGACACGAGTGGCCGACACAAACACCTGGCCCATCTAGGAGTGGCACTGCAGTGTCAGGCAGGATGGCACTTCAAAAAAATAGTCCCCAAACAGCACATGATGCAAAGAAAAATGAAAGAAAAAAGAGACGCAAGATGGAATTGTCCTTGGGCCCTCCCACCCACCCTTATGTTGTATAAACAGGACATGCACACTTTAACGAACCCATCATTTCAGCGACAGGGTCTGCCACACGACTGTGACTGAAATGACTGGTTGGTTTGGGTCCCCACCAAAAAGGAAGCAATCAATCTCTCCTTGCACAAACTGGCTCTACAGAGGCAAGATGTCCACCTCCTCCTCATCGTCCGATTCCTCACCCCTTTCACTGTGTACAACCCCCTCCTCACAGATTATTAATTCGTCCCCACTGGAATCCACCATCTCAGGTCCCTGTGTACTTTCTGTAGGCAATTGCTGGTGAATGTCTCCACGGAGGAATTGATTATAATTAATTTTGATGAACATCATCTTCTCCACATTTTCTGGAAGTAACCTCGTACGCCGATTGCTGACAAGGTGAGCGGCTGCACTATACACTCTTTCGGAGTACACACTGGAGGGGGTGCAACTTAGGTAAAATAAAGCCAGTTTGTGCAAGGGCCTCCAAATTGCCTCTTTTTCCTGCCAGTATACGTACGGACTGTCTGACGTGCCTACTTGGATGCGGTCACTCATATAATCCTCCACCATTCTTTCAATGGTGACAGAATCATATGCAGTGACCGTAGACGACATGTCAGTAATCGTTGGCAGGTCCTTCAGTCCGGACCAGATGTCAGCACTCGCTCCAGACTGCCCTGCATCACTGCCAGTGGGTGTGCTCGGAATTCTTAGCCTTTTCCTCGCAGCCCCAGTTGCGGGAGAATGTGAAGGAGGAGCTGTTGACGGGTCACGTTCCGCTTGACTTGACAATTTTCTCACCAGCAGGTCTTTGAACCTCTGCAGACTTGTGTCTGCCGGAAAGAGAGATACAACGTAGGTTTTAAATCTAGGATCGAGCACGGTGGCCAAAATGTAGTGCTCTGATTTCAACAGATTGACCACCCGTGAATCCTGGTTAAGCAAATTAAGGGCTCCATCCACAAGTCCCACATGCCTAGCGGAATCGCTCTGTTTTAGCTCCTACTTCAATGTCTCCAGCTTCTTCTGCAAAAGCCTGATGAGGGGAATGACCTGACTCAGGCTGGCAGTGTCTGAACTGACTTCACGTGTGTCAAGTTCAAAGGGTTGCAGAACCTTGCACAACGTCGAAATCATTCTCCACTGCGCTTGAGTCAGGTGCATTCCCCCTCCTTTGCCTATATCATAGGCAGATGTATAGGCTTGAATGGCCTTTTGCTGCTCCTCCTTCCTCTGAAGCATATAGAGGGTTGAATTCCACCTCGTTACCACCTATTGCTTCAGATGATAGCAAGGCAGGTTCAGGACTGTTTGCTGGTGCTCCAGTCTTCAGCACGCGGTGGCTGAATGTCGAAAGTGGCCCGCAATTCTTCGGGCCACCGACAGCATCTCTTGCACTCCCCTGTCGTTTTTTAAATAATTCTGCACCACCAAATTCAATGTATGTGCAAAACATGGGACGTGCTGGAATTTGCCCAGATGTAATGCACGCACAATATTGGTGGCATTGTCCGATGTCACAAATCCCCAGGAGAGTCCAATTGGGGTAAGCCATTCTGCGATGATGTTCCTCAGTTTCCGTAAGAGGTTGTCAGCTGTGTGCCTGTTATGGAAAGCGGTGATACAAAGCGTAGCCTGCCTAGGAATGAGTTGGCGTTTGCGAGATGCTGCTACTGGTGCCGCAGCTGCTGTTCTTGCTGCGGGAGGCAATACATCTACCCAGTGGGCTGTCACAGTCATATAGTCCTGAGTCTGCCCTGCTCCACTTGTCCACATGTCCGTGGTTAAGTGGACATTGGGTACAACTGCATTTTTTAGGACACTGGTGACTCTTTTTCTGATGTCTGTGTAAATTTTCGGTATCGCCTGCCTAGAGAAATGGAACCTAGATGGTATTTGGTACCGGGGACACAGTACCTCAATCAAGTCTCTAGTTCCCTGTGAACTAACGGTGGATACCGGAAACACGTTTCTCACCACCCAGGCTGCCAAGGCCTGAGTTATCCGCTTTGCAGCAGGATGACTGCTGTGATATTTCATCTTCCTCGCAAAGGACTGTTGGACAGTCAATTGCTTACTGGAAGTAGTACAAGTGGTCTTCCGACTTCCCCTCTGGGATGATGATCGACTCCCAGCAGCAACAACAGCAGCGCCAGCAGCAGTATCCGTTACACTCAAGGATGCATTGGAGGAAACCCAGGCAGGAGAAGACTCGTCAGACTTGACAGTGACATGGCCTGCAGGACTATTGGCTTTCCTGTCTAAGGAGGAAATTGACACTAAGGGAGTTAGTGGTGTGGTTTGCAGGAGCTTGGTTACAAGAGGAAGGGATTTAGTGGTCAGTGGACTGCTTCCGCTGTCATCCAAAGTTTTTGAACTTGTCACTGACTTCTGATGAATGCGGTCCAGGAGACGTATAAGGGAGGATGTTCCTAGGTGGTTAACATCCTTACCCCTACTTATTACAGCTTGACAAAGGCAACACACGGCTTGACACCAGTTGTCCACATTTCTGTTGAAATAATTCCACACCGAAGAGGTGATTTTTTTTGTATTTTGACCAGGCATGTCAATGGCCATATTCGTCCCATGGACAACAGGTGTCTCCCCGGGTGCCTGACTTAAACAAACCACCTCACCATCAGAATCCTCCTTGTCAATTTCCTCCCCAGCGCCAGCAACACCCATATCCTCATCCTGGTGTACTTCAATAGTGACATCTTCAATATGACTATCAGGAACTGGACTGCGGGTGCTCCTTCCAGCACTTGCAGGGGGCGTGCAAATGGTGGAAAGCGCAACCTCTTCCCGTCCAGTGTTGGGAAGGTCAGGCATCGCAACCGACACAATTGGACTCTCCTTGGGGATTTGTGATTTAGAAGAACGCACAGTTCTTTGCTGTGCTTTTGCCATCTTAACTCTTTTAAGTTTTCTAGCAAGAGGATGAGTGCTTCCATCCTCAGGTGAAGCTGAACCACTAGCCTTGAACATAGGCTAGGGCCTCAGACGTTCCTTGCCACTCCGTGTCGTAAATGGCACATTGGCAAGTTTACGCTTCTCCTCAGACGATTTTGATTAAGATTTTTGGGTCATTTTACTGAGCTTTATTTTTTGGGATTTTACATGCTCTCTACTATGACATTGGGCATCGGCCTTGGCAGACGACGTTGATGGCATTTCATCGTCTCGGCCATGACTAGTGGCAGCAGCATCAGCACGAGGTGGAAGTGGATCTTGATCTTTCCCTATTTTACCCTCCACATTTTTGTTCTCCATTTTTTAATGTGTGGAATTATATGCCAGTAATATATCAATAGCAATGGCTTACTACTATATATACTGCGCACAACTGAAATGCACCACAGGTATGGATGGATAGTATACTTGATGACACAGAGGTAGGTAGAGCAGTGGCCTACTGTACCGTACTGCTATATAGTATATACTGGTGGTCAGCAAACTGTGCAAAACTGAAATGCACCACAGGTATGGATGGATAGTATACGTGACGACACAGAGGTAGGTAGAGCAGTGGCCTACTGTACCGTACTGCTATATAGTATATACTGGTGGTCAGCAAACTGTGCAAAACTGAAATGCACCACAGGTATGGATGGATAGTATACTTGACGACACAGAGGTAGGTAGAGGAGTGGCCTACTGTACCGTACTGCTATATTTTATTAGTGATGAGCGGGTTCGGTTTCCGAGAAACCGAAACCACCCGAGCTTTACCTTTTTTACACGGGTCCGAGCAGACTCGGATCCTCCCGCCTTGCTCGGCTAACCCGAGCGCGCCCGAACGTCATCATCCCGCTGTCGGATTCTCGCGAGATTCGGATTCTATATAAGCAGCCGCGCGTCGACGCCATTTTCACACGAGCATTGAGATTGATAGGGAGAGGACGTGGCTGGCGTCCTCTCCGTTTATAATTGTAGAAGAGACAGTTAATTGCTTGTTTTATTACTAATTGTGGGGAGGATTGGGGAGCAGCTGTTAGGACTCGGAGTAGAGTGCATAGTTTTGCTGATAGTGACCACCAGTTTTTTTTTATCCGTTCTCTGCCTGAAAAAAACGCTCCATACCATATCTGTGCTCAGTGTGCTGCATGATATATCTGTGCTGAGTGCTCACACTGCTTAATTGTGGGGACTGGGGAGCAGCTATAGCAGGAGTACAGTGCACAGTTTTGCTGACAGTGACCACCAGTATACGTTTGTCTGCCTGAAAAACACTCCTGTGGTGGCTTTTTTTTATACTAGTTTAGCAGTCTGCTGACAGTGTCCACCAGGTCCATTATACTGTATATAGCAGTACGGTAGGCCACTGCTGTACCTACCTCTGTGTCGTCACTCGTCATCCATTAATAATAATAAGTATACTATCCATCCATCTACATTGTATACCTGTGGTGGCTTTTTTTCTTTATACTAGTTTAGCAGTTTGCTGACAGTTTCCACCAGGTCCATTTATTATACTGTATATAGCAGTGCGGTAGGCCACTGCTGTACCTACCTCTGTGTCGTCACTCGTCGTCCATAAGTATACTATCCATCCATCTACATTGTATACCTGTGGTGGCTTTTTTTGTTTATACTAGTAGTACTAGTTTAGCAGTCTGCTGACAGTGTCCACCAGGTCCATTATACTGTATATAGCAGTACGGTAGGCCACTGCTGTACTTACCTCTGTGTCATCACTCGTCGTCCATAAATAATTTAAGTATACTATCCGTCCATCTACATTGTATACCTGTGGTGGCTTTTTTTCTTTATACTAGTAGTACTAGTTTAGCAGTCTGCTGACAGTGTCCACCAGGTCCATTATACTGTATATAGCAGTATGGTAGGCCACTGCTGTACCTACCTCTGTGTCGTCACTCGTCGTCCATAAGTATACTATCCATCCATCTACATTGTATACCTGTGGTGGCTTTTTTTTTATACTAGTAGTACTAGTTTAGCAGTCTGCTGACAGTGTCCACCAGGTCCATTATACTGTATATAGCAGTACGGTAGGCCACTGCTGTACCTACCTCTGTGTCGTCACTCGTCGTCCATAAGTATACTATCCATCCATCTACATTGTATACCTGTGGTGGCTTTTTTTTATACTAGTAGTACTAGTTTAGCAGTCTGCTGACAGTGTCCACCAGGTCCATTATACTGTATATAGCAGTACGGTAGGCCACTGCTGTACCTACCTCTGTGTCGTCAGTCACTCGTCATCCATTAATAATAATAAGTATACTATCCATCCATCTACATTGTATACCTGTGGTGGCTTTTTTTCTTTATACTAGTAGTACTAGTTTAGCAGTCTGCTGACAGTGTCCACCAGGTCCATTATACTGTATATAGCAGTACGGTAGGCCACTGCTGTACCTACCTCTGTGTCGTCACTCGTCGTCCATAAGTAATTTAAGTATACTATTCATCCATCTACATTGTATACCTGTGGTGGCTTTTTTTCTTTATACTAGTAGTACTAGTTTAGCAGTCTGCTGACAGTGTCCACCAGGTCCATTATACTGTATATAGCAGTACGGTAGGCCACTGCTGTACCTACCTCTGTGTCGTCACTCGTCGTCCATAAGTATACTATCCATCCATCTACATTGTATACCTGTGGTGGCTTTTTTTTTATACTAGTAGTACTAGTTTAGCAGTCTGCTGACAGTGTCCACCAGGTCCATTATACTGTATATATCAGTACGGTAGGCCACTGCTGTACCTACCTCTGTGTCGTCACTCGTCGTCCATAAGTATACTACCATCCATCTACATTGTATACCTGTGGTGGCTTTTTTTTTTATACTAGTAGTACTAGTTTAGCAGTCTGCTGACAGTGTCCACCAGGTCCATTATACTGTATATAGCAGTACGGTAGGCCACTACTGTACCTACCTCTGTGTCGTCACTCGTCGTCCATAAGTATACTACCATCCATCTACATTGTATACCTGTAATGGCTTTTTTTTTATACTAGTAGTACTAGTTTAGCAGTCTGCTGACAGTGTCCACCATGTCCATTATACTGTATATAGCAGTACGGTAGGCCACTGCTGTACCTACCTCTGTGTCGTCAGTCACTCGTCATCCATTAATAATAATAAGTATACTATCCATCCATCTACATTGTATACCTGTGGTGCCTTTTAGTTGTGCGCATTAAAATATGGAGAACAAAAATGTGGAGGTTAAAAAAATAGGGAAAGATCAAGATCCACTTCCACCTCGTGCTGAAGCTGCTGCCACTAGTCATGGCCGAGACGATGAAAAGCCATCAACGTCGTCTGCCAAGGCCGATGCCCAATGTCATAGTACAGAGCATGTAAAATCCAAAACACAAAAGATCAGTTAAATGACCCAAAAATCAAAATTAAAAGCGTCTGAGGAGGAGCGTAAACTTGCCAATATGCCATTTACGACACGGAGTGGCAAGGAACGGCTGAGGCCCTGGCCTATGTTCATGGCTAGTGGTTCAGCTTCACATGAGGATGGAAGCACTCATCCTCTCGCTAGAAAAAAGAAAAGACTTAAGCTGGCAAAAGCACAGCAAAGAACTGTGCGTTCTTCGAAATCACAAATCCCCAAGGAGAGTACAATTGTGTCGGTTGCGATGCCTGACCTTCCTCTTTTTTCTTTCATTTTTCTTTGCATCATGTGCTGTTTGGGGAGTATTTTTTTGAAGGGCCATCCTGCGTGACACTGCAGTGCCACTCCTAGATGGGCCAGGTGTTTGTGTCGGCCACTAGGGTCGCTTAGCTTAGTCACACAGCTACCTCATTGCGCCTCTTTTTTTCTTTGCGTCATGTGCTGTTTGGGGAGTATTTTTTTGAAGGGCCATCCTGCGTGACACTGCAGTGCCACTCCTAGATGGGCCAGATGTTTGTGTCGGCCACTTGGGTCGCTTATCGTAGTCACACAGCTACCTCATTGCGCCTCTTTTTTTCTTCGCGTCATGTGCTGTTTGGGGGAAAAAAATTTGAAGGGCCATCCTGCATGACACTGCAGTGCCACTCCTAGATGGGCCAGGTGTTTGTGTCGGCCACTAGGGTCGCTTAGCTTAGTCACACAGCTACCTCATTGCGCCTCTTTTTTTCTTTGCGTCATGTGCTGTTTGGGGAGTATTTTTTTGAAGGGCCATCCTGCGTGACACTGCAGTTCCACTCCTAGATGGGCCAGATGTTTGTGTCGGCCACTTGGGTCGCTTATCTTAGTCACACAGCTACCTCATTGCGCCTCTTTTTTTCTTTGCATCATGTGCTGTTTGGGGACAATTTTTTTGAAGGGCCATCCTGTCTGACACTGCAGTGCCACTCCTAGATGGGCCAGGTGTTTGGGTCGGCCACTTGGGTCGCTTAGCTTAGCCATCCAGCGACCTCGGTGCAAATTTTAGGACTAAAAATAATATTGTGAGATGTGAGGTGTTCAGAATAGACTGAAAATGAGTGGAAATTATGTTTATTGAGGTTAATAATACTATGGGATCAAAATGACCCCCAAATTCTATGATTTAAGCTGTTTTTTAGGGTTTTTTGAAAAAAACACCCGAATCCAAAACACACCCGAATCCGACAAAAAAATTTCGGTGAGGTTTTGCCAAAACGCGTCCGAACCCAAAACACGGCCGCGGAACCGAACCCAAAACCAAAACACAAAACCCGAAAAATTTCCGGTGCACATCACTATATATTATATACTGGTGGACAGCAAACTGTGCAAAACTGAAATGCACCACAGGTATGGATGGCTAGTATACTTGATGACACAGAGGTAGGCAGAGCAGTGACCTACTGTACCGTACTGCTATATAGTATATACTGCTGGTCAGCAGACTGTGCAAAACTGAAATGCACCACAGGTATGGATGGATAGTATACGTGACGACACAGAGGTAGGTAGAGCAGTGGCCTACTGTACCGTACTGCTATATAGTATATACTGGTGGACAGCAAACTGTGCAAAACTGAAATGCACCACAGGTATGGATGGATAGTATACTTGACGACACAGAGGTTGGCAGAGCAGTGACCTACTGTACCGTACTGCTATATAGTATATACTGCTGGTCAGCAGACTGTGCAAAACTGAAATGCACCACAGGTATGGATGGATAGTATACTTGACGACACAGAGGTAGGTAGAGCAGTGGCCTACTGTACCGTACTGCTATATAGTATATACTGGTGGTCAGCAAACTGTGCAAAACTGAAATGCACCACAGGTATGGATGGATAGTATACTTGACGACACAGAGGTAGGTAGAGCAGTGGCCTACTGTACCGTACTGCTATATAGTATATACTGGTGGTCAGCAAACTGTGCAAAACTGAAATGCACCACAGGTATGGATGGATAGTATACTTGACGACACAGAGGTAGGTAGAGCAGTGGCCTACTGTACCGTACTGCTATTTAGTATATACTGGTGGTCAGCAAACTGTGCAAAACTGAAATGCATTACAGGTATGGATGGATAGTATACTTGACGACACAGAGGTAGGTAGAGCAGTGGCCTTCTGTACCATACTGCTATATAGTATATACTGGTGGTCAGCTAACTGTGCAAAACTGAAATGCACCACAGGTATGGATGGATAGTATACTTGACGACACAGAGGTAGGTAGAGCAGTGGCCTTTTGTACCGTTCTGCTATATAGTATATACTGGTGGTCAGCAAACTGTGCAAAACTGAAATGCACCAGAAGTATGGATGGAAAGTATACTTGATGACACAGAGGTAGGTAGAGCAGTAGACTACTGTACCGTACTGCTATATATATAGTTATACTGGTGGTCAGCAAAATTCTGCACTGTCCTCCTACTATATACTACAATGCAGCACAGATATGGAGCGTTTTTCAGGCAGAGAACGTATAATACTGGTGGTCACTGGTCACTGGTCAGCAAAACTCTGCACTGTCCTCCTACTATATAATACTGCTGGTCCCCAGTCCCCACAATAAAGCAATTAGCACACTGAGCACAGATATTTGCAGCACACTGAGCACAGTCAGATATGGAGCGTTTTTCAGGCAGAGAACGTAGATATTTGCACTTGCAGCACACTGAGCACAGATATTTGCAGCACACTGAGCATTTGTGACCAGCAGTATACATATATAGTACAGTACATAGGCCATTGCTGTATCTTGCAGCTCTGTGTAACTTCTAGTATCCTGATCAGTACTCAATATCTGCTGCATTATTGTGACCAGTATGTATACTGTATAGTGCGACGTGTGTTATACACCTGGTGGTTATACATCCTGTAATCTGTACTGAGCGATGTGTGAGATACACCTGGGGATTATACACCCTATATTATTATTATCATTATCCTTTATTTATATGGCACCACAAGGGTTCTGCAGCGCCCAATTACAGAGTACATAAATAATCAAACAGGAAAACAGCAACTTACAGTTGATGACAGTATACTACAAGTACAGGGTAAATACACATAGTTACATCAGCAGATGACACTGGAATAAGTATCAGGTGGCAGAAGACTGCTGGATGTGGTACAGTTGAAGATTATTAAAGTAAGACAAAGGATAAGCACATGAGGGAAGAGGGCCCTGCTCTTGAGAGCTTACAATCTAAAGGGGAGGGGTAGACAGACATGGGTGACACAGATGGGGTACATAGAGAACGTGGAACAGAGGGTTAGGATGAGATTTGGCTGGGTTTGGTGAAGAAGTGGACCCCCATAAAGCACAAGTCAATACTTAACATTGCAACATTTTACTGGGCTATGCAGGAGAAAATTAAAAATAGGGGAAAATAAAAATAAATAAAAAGAATCGATAACTTCTACCGCTTTCAAAAAGGTCAATGGAAGCTAAAATAATGGACAACTACCTCATGGAAGCCAGATACAGTATACCAAACAATACTTACCTAAGTTAGGAATGAGTGCTTATGAAATACCGTAACATTTTGTCATAATATTTCAGAAACTGCATGGCCGGTCTCTTGCACTCTTTTGCTGTAATACACCACCTGCTTTAGGATTTATATTTAAAAACATTATGTTTCCATAATCCTAAAAACGTCAGTCTTCTTGGAAAGTGGTTTGTTCCTTTGTAAGGGAAAGAGAACAAACGTTCTCAAACAACCGTTTCTCAATTTATTTTTCCTCTGGGAAGGGATTGTGGATTCGCAGGAATATCTGTAATCAGAAAGCAGTGACTTTCTACAAATGTTTACATTAGATTACGTTTGGCAAAAAAAAGTACAGAATCCCATTTAGGATGTCTTCACCAAATCGTAGACATAAATATGGAAATCGTCATCAAACTTAATGAAGTACACAGATGGTTTAGCTTCAACTTGATGAATAACCATGCCAGTTCTTTTTGAGCCATCTTCTTTGGCATATTCCACTTGCTTGCCCACCAGGCTGTCCACAACCTCCCCTGTTTCTCTTTCAGCTGGAGGGGAATCATTTGAGTCTGGCATGATCCAAAGATCTCCTTCTTTATAGTCATCTAAAAATTGATACATATATAAGACTGGGTCCTTTTCATAGGTTATATAAAACCATGTGTTCATAATAGGTGCTCGTGCTAATACCATCCCTCGCCACTCATCCTTGGAACCATCCTCTGTTTCAAACATATGCTCCACTGCTTTACCAATCATTGTGTCAGCCAAATGGGCATCGCTGATTCGGGATGAGGCAACTCTGTCTGGTAGAACTTCAAGAGCAGACACCCTTTCATCCTTGTGAAGCTCAAGTCCATAGACACAATCAAATCCATCATACTTTATAAGATAGAGGGAGGGATTCACTGGTACTTGATCCAGAACTGTTCCTTTCCACTGGGTTATTGGCCCACTGCCCTCTTTCCACCCATGCTATATTCTACAGCCTACAATATTTTGCCTTGGCTGTCAGATTGGTTTACTTGGTTCCATATTGTTTTGATGTTTCTTATGAGATGTTCTTTTCTTCATCATATTTGCTGAAACACCTGCTTGTGCTGAATCAGCTCTTGATCGCTGACCGGCCGCCTTTCCAAATGGAGTCATTCATCTGTGTATTAAAGGGCAGCAGGGCTGCCGAACTAGGGTGAAAAGTGTAGTCACTCCAAGTTTGTTGTAGTCCTTCCACTTTACATGAAAAAGAACCCCTTCCTTTCCACCTTTCAGAAAAACTCAGACCCTCAATTGCTCTGATCAGAAGTCACTTATCTGGGGCAGATAGGATGTATTTCCCTCCACTCCCCCTGCAGGTAATGACTGCGGCACAGTGCTCCCCTGTGGCCAGTTGCCCCAATCCTCCTCCTCCCTCCTTTGTCAGACTCCGTCACCACCACTGTGCGCTGCTATGGAAGAGCAGCTCCCGCCTCACTCCCCCTGAACTTCCAAGCCCTCCGCTCAGACACTTCAGCGCTCGTTCCCTTCCCTCACCCCCTCCCTCTCCACACACTGCCAGATTTGGAGCTGGCTGCTACTATTCGGCCGCCTGTCACTCTGCTGCCAGGACCAGGCCTCGCCTTCCTGCCAAATACTGATCCCTCCAGAGCTGCATACGGTATACTGTACTGTGCAACGTGTGTTATACACCTGGTGATTATACATCCTGTAATCTGTACTGAGCGATGTGTGAGATACACCTGGGGATTATACACCCTGTATACTGTACTGTGCGATGTGTGTGATACAACTGGTAATTAATTATACACCCTGTGTACTGTACTGTGCGACGTGTGTTATACACCTGGTGATTATACATTCTGTAATCTGTACTGAGTGAAGTGTGAGATACACCTGGTAATATCTGTGCTCAGTGTGCTGCATTGTGGGGACCACCAGTATATAATTATAGTAGTACAGTACAGTAGGACATTGCTGTATCTTGCAGCTCTGTGTCAAGTATACTATCCATATCTGTGCTGTATTGTTGTGAGCAGTATATAGTAGGACAGTGCAGCATTTTGGAGACCAGCAGTATACATATAGTAGAGTACAGTAAGCCATTACTGTATCTTGCAGCTCCGTGTCGGACTCAGTTCTAGTATCCTGATCAGTGCTCAATATCTGCTGCATTGTTGTAACCAGTATATAGTAGTAGTACAGTGCAGCATTGTGGTGACCACCAGTATATAGTAGTATAGTACAGTAGGCCATTGCTGTATCTTGCAGCTCTGTGTCACTTCTAGTATCCCGATCAGTGCTTAATATCTGTGCTTAGTGTCAGTGCTGCATTTTGGTGACCAGTATACTACAGTACAATAGTCCAGTGCTGTTCTCGCTACTCAGTGTCAGTTCTCCGTAGTATCATCAGTGATCAGTATAATCAGTTCTCAGTATAATCAGTGCGCTGTTAGACGTGTGCCCGTTTTCCACCATTAGTGCAGTGGGATTTAGACAATTGGTGAAGTTATTGTGTCCCCGGTACAAAATCCCATCTAGATTCCACTTCACTAGGCAGGCGATAGCGAGATTTTACCAATTAATATCACTGATTTATAATTATTAATTACAGTGATCTTGCCAAATAATTCCAGTGATTTTGTCATTTTCTTCCAGTGATTTGGACCAATAATACCATTGATTAGAACGAATAATTCCAGTGATTTTGTCATTTTCTTCCAGTGATTTGGACCAACAATACCAATGATTAGAATGAATAATTCCAGTGATTTTGTCATTTTCTTCCAGTAATTTGGACCAATAATACCATTGATTAGAACAAATAATTCCTGTGATATTGAGGTGTTTAGGTCGCTTAGCTTAGCCGTCCAGCGACCACAGTGCACCTCTTTTTCTCTTATCTTTGCATCATGTGTTGTTTGGGGCCAATTGTTTTAAGTGCCATCCTGTCTGACACTGCAGTGCCACTCCTAGATGGGCCAGGTGTTTGTGCCGGCCACTTGGGTCGCTTATCTTAGTCATCCAGCAACCTCGGTGCAAATTTTAGGACTAAAAATAATATTTTGAGGTGTGAGGTGTCCAGAATAGACTGGAAATGAGTGGAAATTGTGGTTATTGAGTTTAATAATACTATAGGATCAAAATTACCCCCAAATTCTATGATTTAAGCTGTTTTTGAGGGGTTTTTGAAAAAAAAAAGCCCAAATCCAAACACACCCGAATCCGACAAAAAATTTTCAGGGAGGTTTTGCCAAAACGCGTCCGAATCCAACACACGGCCACGAAACCGAATCCAAAACCAAAACACAAAATCCGAAAAATTTCCAGTGCACATATCTAATTTTTACAGATGAACATGACTTCTGTGGAAGCAGCTGTGCACCTGAGGATGCAGGCACTTTCACTGACACACCCATGGCACTCCCATAACACACCAACGAAACAGACCTTTTTAGCTTTCACTTCAGGCTACCTCCCAGTCATTGCCCAGGAGTGGCCATCGCTTGCCCCTTCATTTCTGATCCCATCTGAGCCCTTCGCAACAGTGCCTATTCTCAGGGCAACACATACAGCATCAGAGTTTTCTGATTTGTTCACTCATGCACAGTAGCAAATAATCGCTTAAGAACATGAACATTGGAATTGCATGTGGTTTGCTTGCGCCTCAGAATCAGGACCGTATTCTGCAGTGCATTGCAGGGCATATTACAGTCATTCACATTAGTTCATTCTGGGGGGGTGCACCGGGCCATTTTTCGTGTTTTGTGTTTTGGTTTTGGTTCTGGATCTCCTTTGTGTTTTGGATCTGGATTGGTTTTGCCAAAACCACCCTTGTGGGTTTGGATTTTTTTTATTTTATTTTTTAAATCATTAAAACTGCTAAAATCACAGAATTTGGATGTGTTTTTCTTCCTACAGTTTTAATATCCTCAATAACATTAATTTCCACTTATTTGCATTCTATTCTGAACACCTCTCAGCTCACAATATTGTTTTTAGGCCAAAAGGTTGTTCCAAGGTTGCTGGATGACTAAGCTAAGTGACAGAAGTGGGTGACACAAACATATGGCACTTCTAGGAGTGGCACTCCAGTGGCAAACAGGATGGCAGTTTTACAAACTATGCCCAAAAAATGCTCCAAAGAGCACATAATGCAAAGAAAAAGAGGTGCAAGATGGAATTTTCCTTGGGCCCTCTAACCCACCCTTATGTTGTATAAACAGGACATGCACGCTTTAACAAACCAATTATTTCAGCAACAGGGACTGCCACACCTGTGGCTGAAATTATTGGTTTGTTTGCGCCCCCACAAAAAGAGAAGCCATTTATCTCTCCCTGCACAAACTGGCTCTACAGAAGCAAGATGTCGTCATCATCATCCTCCAATTCCTTACCCCCATCAGTGTGTACATCCTTGTCTTCACAGACTATTAATTTGTCCCCACCGGAATCCACCATCACAGGTCCATCTGTACTTTTTGGAGGTAATTGCTGGTAAAGGTCTTCCTCGTGGAATTTGTAATTCATTTTGATGACCATCATCTTTTCCACATTTTGGAGAAGTAACCTCCTACGCCGATCGCTGACAAGGTTCCCGCTTGCGCTATAAACTCTTTCTGAGTACACACTGGAGGGTGGGCAACTTAAGTAAAACAAAGCCAGTTTGTGCAATGGCCTCCAAATTGCTGCTCTTTTACTGCCAGTATTGAAAAGGATTGTCTGACATGTCTATTTGGATGCTATCACTGAAATAATCAGCAACCATTCTGTGAATGGTGACAGCATCCATAATCTTCATATGGTACAGCAACAGTGTCGCACAAATGAGTCAGAAATATATTTTTTGCTCTGGACCACACACAGAGGATATATCATATATAGCAGTAGTGTACGGCAGCCGCAGTACTAGTAGTTACTGAGTGACGCACCAATAGAAATATATTTTATTATTTTTTGCTTTGGATCACACACAGAGGATATATAGCAGTAGTGTATGGCAGCCGCAGTAATAGTAGTCAGTGTGATTCAGCAATAGAAATATATTTTTTGCTTTTGATCACACACAGATATATAGCAGTAGTGGCCGTCAGTACCGGTAGTCATCACTGAGTGACGCAGCAAGAGAAATATATTTTTTGCTTTGGATCACACACACATATATAACAGTAGTGTACGTCAGTATTGGTAGTTGTCACTGAGTGATGCACCAATAGAAATATATTTTTTGCTTTAAATCACATACAGATATATAGCAGTAGTGTCCATCAGTACTGGCAGTCGTCACTGAGTGATGTACCAATCAGAATATAATTTTTGCTTTGGATCACACACAGATATAGCAGTAGTGTTCGGCAGTAGTAGTCATCATTGAGGGATGCACCAATAGAAATATATTTTGTGCTTTGGATCACACACAGATATATAGCAGTAGTGTACGTCTGTATTGTAGTCATCACTGAGTGACGCACCAATAGAAATATATTTTTTACTTTGGATCACACACAGATATATAGCAGTAGTGTACAGCAGACGCAGTACTAGTAGTCAGAGGGATGCACCAATAATAATATATTTTTTGCTTTGGATCACACACAGAGGATATAGCAGTACAGTACGGCAGTACAAAGCTCCTTATAGACAGAGAATAACACCTGGTCTTATACACAGCCACAGTATGCTATATGCAGTGCACTGTCTACTATGCAGAACCATTTTTGTTCCCTAATGCACACTGAGTGAAAAATAATAATACTACATAATAATCAGATAATACGGAGATCTTAGTTGCGTATATCTGCAGATATAGGGTTAAGCCCCCAGGCCAATCGACAAGGCTTCTCCGTCACTGGGGGTCCCTAATACTAGGTATGGGTCCAGGGTGCAGGACCCCATCACGTCAGCACAGGTCGGCTACCCCAGGTCAGCACACAGGTGAAAATAAGGGTTAATAAGAAGTACAGAAGTGCTATGTAAGTGGTGTGATTAAAATAATACAAAATTATATACAAAGTGATAGGGAAAATCATAAGTGTTAATAAAGTGTTAGGGTGTGCCGACCTGAAGCCGCCCAGCCATACCGTCACAGGGGCCACCGCACCCCACACCCACCCCATAAATAATTACACATATGTCTGGGTCTAAATTCCCAGTGTAAGGCCACATGATAATGGCTCCTACAGTATCTGAGAGCCAGCTTACCTGGAGACACGCCTGGCTTCTCCAATGGCACTCTGGAGTCAGCAATCCCTCCTAATGCTGACCCATCCTGCCTCTCTAAGTACAATGCACATATAATGGTGAGCTGCTCAATCAGATAGTAATTTCACTCAGGTGCTAAAAGGGAGGGGTAATTCTGTGGAAGAAAAAACAATTTGTGTTCCCTAATGCACACTGAGTGAAAAATAATAATACTACATAATAATCAGATAATACGGAGATCTTAGTTGCGTATATCTGCAGATATAGGGTTAAGCCCCCACGCCGATCGACAAGGCTTCTCCGTCACTGGGGGTCCCTAATATTAGGTATGGGTCCGGGGTGCAGGACCCCATCACGTCAGCCGAAGGAGTCTGGGTTGAGATCTACCTTTTGAGTCTTCCCAATGATTATTTTCTGAACATTTGTGTCTGATTTTTGTTTTTTGCATAATACCTCCTGGAAGTGCACTTACATATGGACTTTCCTGTATGAAAAGTTATGGACTTTGGCCACACGGGTAATACATTCATATACCGTTCATTTTCTGCGCCATCTAAGGTTCTGTCCAAATTTCCTTTGTACACATGTATATATGGTGTGTTAGGTGACGCACCTGGAAAGTACCTGGGTTGGCTGCAGTGAGAGTGCGCAGGGATATATCTTAAATATCCATTCTTTATGTAAGTGAACACATCTGTATCTATCTATCTATCTATCTATCTATCTATCTATCTATCTATCTATCTATCCATCCATCCACTTTTAACTGCAATATTTTTAGGAGGTGCAGTTTTTTAATTTGTCCTGGGTGCCATGAACCCTAGTTTAACCTCTACCCTTGAATTGGGAGTCAAACCTACCCTCAATTGTTTCAGATTTCAGCATGATAACTGAAAGTCCCAGCACTGGTTGTATGGGCCTGATTCTGAGTTGAATGTAACTGAGATGCATCATAATCACACCTGATTTTGTACGTACAGCGTCACAGTACAGATTTGGATGCACGGTAGCAGAAATGTAAGCAGCATTACTGGACGATGACAGGGAGGTAACAAGGGGGCCTAAAAGGATGCACGGTGATAGTATGCCTTATGGGAGTGCCGCAAATTATTGTGTATGGTGATGCTCAACCTCTAACATAAAAGGCCATACTCAGCCGGAGAATTTTAATGCACAAAGCAGTACATGAGCATCTACAGATGTGGGCAGTGGGCGTCTCAGTGTGTGCACATTCAGATGCATGGACTTGCACCAGGGAAGAGCTGTGTAGTGGTATTAGCATAAAGTCACAGATACGACTTTGGCAAAAGATGCAAGGACCCAGAATCAGCCCCTGTGTGTGTTTTGTGAGTCTAGGGTGGGTATCAAGCCAGGTACAAATCAATGTTCTTTAGGATTTTCATGCGTGGGTCATCTAAATATTGTGAGCCGTCTCAAGGATACAGTTGTTAGGATATGGTGCACTTTGTGCTTGTCTCCTTCTGTGTATCAGTCTATGGGTGCATCCCCTAGTGTCAGACCTCTAGTGCCAGGAGTCACTCAGAGGCAGAGTTATATGATGTAGTTCCTGTTCCTCTATCTCAGAGAGAGTGAGGAGAGTGTGACACATACAGAGACTGAGAGACAGAGTCCTGGTGTACAAGTGTGCAGAGCTGAGACTGTGAGCAGATCTCACCTACAGAGACTCACAGTGTTCCAGTGCATGCGTCATCTTCTCTACAGTGGGAGTCAGACTGCACGGCTGTGCAGTCCTCCATGCTTCACCACCACAGACATCTCCTGATAAGTACCACTACCTAATGCTTTTACCTTGTGTGATATATGGGCTCCTGATTACCAATATCAGTGTTACATCAGAGTCACCCGTGTACACTAAATAAACCTGCATTTCTGTTTAAGTCACTAAGTGTGTGGATTGATGTCACTGCACCAGATAGCCCAGATTACTCTGCCAACAAAGGGTTCCTTGATGTAGTTCAGAATGTGAAATTCCTGCAATTGCTCAGGCTCATGAGATTGTAACAAGAAAATGTTGGGGGCAAATGCCGGAATTGTAAACAAGTTTTTTTTCAAATAGGGAAGCCTATTTATTAAGTATCAAAGTAGACAACAATGAGGGAGGGTGACAGTAGAGAGGTGTAGTAGTAGCGGCAGAGATGACAGCTGTATTGTGCTAGCAGGGGCACAAATTAGACAAAAGCTGTTTAAGCGTAACACTAGATCAGAGTCCTTAGTTTTTTGTACTTGGTTCAGAATTTGTCAACATTTGCCATGTAGATTAGGCTGGTGAGTTCTAGTTATTAGTTAGGATTGAACTATTAGGGAGTCTAGGGGAGTGGCTATTCTCCTGGTTTTAAGGACTGATAGTTATCTTGTCAGCCATCTTGCTGGATCGTGTTTGACCCTACCTCCCTTTTTTATTTTCTTTCTTCTTTCTGCATTTTATTAGATCTTTGTTTTGTTATGATACTGTTGGGCATGAAGGAGTACAAACCAGTGGCCATGTAGGGTGTAAGAGTTCGTTGTGGTGCACCTGCCCTTTCAAGGATGGATAGCATGGTCTACCTCTACGGGAGGGCTTTAGACATCTGTCCCTGTAGACATGCTTGTACTATGCTTTAGGAAGGAGCAGTGAGTCCTTGCAGCTCCGCTTACATTGGCCACAGGGGGGAGTATTTAGTCACCCCCTAATTTAGTGAAATATTTTATTTGGCTGGAGCTGAGTGTTTGCATTCTATTGCCTCCCAAATTAAACCAATACAGTCTCTGTCCAAGTGGTTATTTGTAGTGTGTAGTAAGTTAAGATATGTCGGTTTTGCGCTTTGTTGGTTATTTGCAATAAGTTTATGGACCCCTTACAAATTACTTATAAATATAATTAAAAAATTATTATTATTACTACTACTACTACTACTGCTACTACTAATATTAACAACATTTAATGTGTTCTGTATCGCTTTACAGAAAATGGTCAGCAGAGGCGTTGGGTTGTAATAATGATTATGTTTATTTTGCTTTCTACAGAGAAACAAAAAGACCCAATGCCAATATATTTTAACATAATCATCATGCAAATATTTTGGATATGTCTAGTTTAAAATGCCATTATGTATTGTGGGACACTTAAATGAACATGAATAACATAACTTGCCAGTCTTCTCCTGCTATATGTACAGCATACTCACATGCTATTTGAGGTGTGAGAAGCTACTATATATTTGGATATTGTAGAACAAACAACACCTAGGGGTATATTTACAAAGATTCGTGTTTTGGCCGTTTTGAAGGGTGTTTGAACTCGACTGGTATCGGGTGCATTTTACTGCAACTTTTTGAATCCTGATACGATCATTCACTAAGCTGCCGAGTTTTGCACAATCGTTTATTCCGATGTCGATGTGATTCGTAATATCAGGCAGTGTTTTACGGGAGTGATGAGTAAAACACTGCCTGAAAAAACACAAGGAATCCCGGCCGGATCTGTGAGATCCATGCAGGGCTTCATTGTGTACCTTAAAAAGTTGTTTAAAGTCTAAAAAATTCTGAAAAAAATTGCGTGGGGTCCCCCCTCCTAAGCACAACCAGCCTCGGGCTCTTTGAGCCGGTCCTGGTTGAAAAAATATGGGGGGGAAAATGACAGGGGTTCCCCCATATTTAATCAACCAGCACCGGGCTCTGCGCCTGGTCCTGGTTCCAAAAATACGGGGGACAAAAAGCGTAGGGGTCCCCCGTATTTATGAAACCAGCACCGGTCTCCACTAGCTGGGGAGATAATGCCACAGCCGGGGGACACTTTGATATCGGTCCCTGCGGCCGTGACATTAAAACCCCAACTAGTCACCCCTGGCCGGGGTACCCTGGAGGAGTGGGGACCCCTTCAATCAAGGAGTCCCCCCCTCCAGCCACCCAAGGGCCAGGGGTGAAGCCCGAGGCTGTTCCCCCCATCCAAGGGCGGCGGATGGGGGGCTGATAGCCTTGTGTAAAATTGTGAATATTGTTTTTAGTAGCAGTACTACAAGTCCCAGCAAGCCTCCCCCGCAAGCTGGTACTTGGAGAACCACAAGTACCAGCATGCGGTGGAAAACCAGGCCCGCTGGTACCTGTAGTACTACTACTAAAAAAATACCCCAATAAAAACAGGACACACACACCGTGACAGTACAACTTTATTACATACATGCACACCAACATACACACATACTTACCTATGTTCCCACGAGGCTCGGTCCTCTTCTCCATGTAGAATCCTAGGGGTACCTGTGAAAAAAATTATACTCACATAATCCAGTGTACCTTGTTCTTTGTATAATCCACGTACTTGGCAAAATAATAAAACGGAAACCCAACCACGCACTGAAAGGGGCCTCATGTTTACACATGGGACCCCTTTCCCCGACTGCCAGGACCCCCCTGACTCCTGTCAAAGAGGGTCCCTTCAGCCAGTCAGGGAGCGTCACGTCGTGGCACTCTCCTGATTGGCTGTGTGCTCCTGTAGTGTCTGTCAGGCAGCACACGGCACAGATACAATGTAGCGCCTATGCGCTCCATTGTAGCCAATGGTGGGAACTTTGCGGTCAGCGGTCGACCGAAAGTAACCTCACCGCTGACCGCAAAGTTCCCACCATTGGCTACAATGGAGCGCATAGGCGCTACATTTTATCTGTGCCGTGTGCTGCCTGACAGACACTACAGGAGCACACAGCCAATCAGGAGAGTGCCACGACGTGGCGCTCCCTGATTGGCTGAAGGGGCCCTCTTTGACAGAAGTCAGGGGGGGTCCTGGCAGTCGGGGAAAGGGGTCCCATGTGTAAACATGGGGCCCCTTTCAGTGCATGGTCGGGTTTCCATTTTATTATTTTGCCAAGTACGTGGATTATACAAAGAACAGAAGGTACACTGGATTATGTGAGTATAATTTTTTTCACAGGTACCCCTAGGATTCTACATGGAGAAAAGGACCGAGCCTCGTGGGAACATAGGTAAGTATGTGTGTATGTTGGTGTGCATGTATGTAATAAAGTTGTACTGTCACGGTGTGTATGTCCTGTTTTTATTGGGGTATTTTTTTAGTAGTAGTACTACAGGTACCAGCGGGCCCGGTTTTCCACCGCATGCTGGTACTTGTGGTTCTCCAAGTACCAGCTTGCGGGGGAGGCTTGCTGGGATTTGTAGTACTACTACTAAAAACAATATTCACAATTTCACACAAGGCTATCAGCCCCCCATCCGCCGCCCTTGGATGGGAGGACAGCCTCGGGCTTCACCCCTGGCCCTTGGGTGGCTGGAGGGGGGGACCCCTTGATTGAAGGGGTCCCCACTCCTCCAGGGTACCCCGGCCAGGGGTGACTAGTTGGGGTTTTAATGGCACGGCCGCAGGGACCGATATCAAAGTGTCCCCCGGCTGTGGCATTATCTCCCCAGCTAGTGGAGCCCGGTGCTGGTTTCAAAAATATGGGGGACCCCTACGCTTTTTGTCCCCCGTATTTTTGGAACCAGGACCAGGCGCAGAACCCGGTGCTGGTTGATTAAATATGGGGGAACCCCTGTCATTTTTTTCACCATATTTTTTCAACCAGGACCGGCTCAAAGAGCCCGAGGCTGGTTATGCTTAGGAGGGGGGACCCCACGCAATTTTTTTTTATCAGATTTTACACTAAACAGACCCTTTCACATAGATAACCATGCACAGATCTCACTGATCCGTGCATGAGTATCCAAACTCGACTGGAAAAAGCAGGTCTATTTTATTGCTGCTTTTTTAAACAAATCGAAAAAAAACAGACCCGCACTTGAGCACTCAGAAACTAACACCCAAATACGAATGAATAGTGAATGCCGTATTCTATGAAATAACAGCCGCGTTTGACCGATGGTCTATTCATTCGTATTTCTGAACGTTGTCATTCAAACCATTACGAATAGACCAGACACTGCCGAGATTGGTGCTTAGTGAATTCCCGGATTGGGACTTAGAAAAAAAAACACAAATCGGACAAACTCGGATTCCTAGTAAATACTGGCCCATGAATACATCACTGTGCATTCCTTCTCTGCGTATTCTCTGCTAATGATTTTCTTCTAACAAATATTGATTCATTAGACTGATGAATTAAAGCTGGAATTATCCTAAATACAATTGATCTGAAAACTGCCTATGTAAAAAAAAGAAAAATTTGGTGTACAAAATGTAACTTGCAACATCAACAATACAAGAGCTGATGCTGATTTGGACTTGCATCACTTTGTATAGGTTAAAATATGTAAATTGACTCTGCACACACCTAGACAACTGATTGCATGCATATGTGCATATGCAGATGTGCTCGGTGCTCAACTATGAGTATTGTGCGTGCTTGTTGTGATTAGAGAGGCAGACAGGAAGGAAAGGGGCTTTCTATCATAGGCTTAATACAGTAAGGATGTGCACACATAATTGCAGTGAGGGTCCAGTAGGGGCCCAGGCCACCTCACCCTTACCTGGCAGCAGCAGCTGCAGCTCTTTTCCTCAGCCCATCACACGCCGCTATGTACTGGGCTGCAGTGTGGCCATGGAGGTGCTTAAAATACTATTTTTTTTCTAGGGGTACATGACCACACCTCCTGTGATTAGGCCACGCCCCTTGAAAAGTACCTGGGCCCATCCCGGCTCTCGACTGCCCTGGGTAGTGATGGGCCAGCACTGGTAAGAACAGCAATGTGTGGAATATTCTCAGGATGCTCAGGGGCTCTTCATACACTCCAGTTTGCATATCTGATGCATCCAAAGGATGTCCCAGGCACCATGCAAGCCTACTGCAGGGGTTGCGGATGAGCGGATGCACCACTTGCACACCTCTAATTACAGCCCTGCATACACAAGATGGATAATTCTACCTGTTTTATGCTATTTTAGAGAGGTTTGTTTCTTCTTTTTGAGTAAATATATATAGGCACAATACGGATTATCTTGGTTCATACACTGTGCCGGATCATCTCCCCACTTCCTATTCGTAAACCTCCTGCAGCCTGACTGCCCCCAGCAGCCTAAATCTTCTGTGCAGCCTATTTGAGCCCTCCCGATCCTGACTGTGCTCTCCTGCATCCTAACTGCTCCCCTCCCACACCCTAATTCCCCCCGCCACCTGATGTGCCAGTCTGTGGCCCAAAAATATTCTGGAAATTCATTCAGCAACTGCATGTAAAGATTGCAGCAACTGCAGGAACAGTTCCATTTGCCATGCCACCAAATGAAGCAAGTGATGTGACCAAGTGCATTTTATATGCTTCAGCGGGTGTAGTACGGTATGCCGGTGCTCGGGCTCCCGGCGACCAGCATACCGGCGCCGGGAGCCCGACCGCCGGCATACCGACAGTGTGGCGAGCGCAAAGGAGCCCCTTGCGGGCTCGCTGCGCTCGCCATGCTGCGGGCACAGTGGCGCTATTTTATTCTCCCTCCAAGGGGGTCGTGGACCCCCAGGAGGGAGAATAGTTGTCGGTATGCCGGGTGTCGGGATTCCGGCGCCGGTATACTGTGCACCGGTATCCCGACATTCGGCATACAGAATACCACCCGCTTCAGCAACAAGCCATCAAAACCTACACTAGAAGCTATAACAGGCCTGGCTAACCTGTGGCTCGCCAGCTGATGTGAAACTACAAATCCCAGCATGCCCTGCCACAGTTTTAGCATTCCCTAATAGAAAAAGTGTGAAAGGGCATGATGGGACTTGTAGTTTCACAACAGCTGGAGAGCCACAGGTTGGCCAGGCCTGAGCTATAACATAGTGAAAGGAGGGGGAATATACCTTACTCCAGCACACTGGAGATTACTCTGTTTTATGCAAGCTACGGAAACCAATTGAAGTACTGTAGCAACTAATGAAATGTATAAAAAGACTCCTGTTCATTAAAATGAACTACAAAATCTATGATGAAGACCTTGCCACCCAATGCAACAAAGTACAGAGACTTCTGTAATGGTGTTTTACAGTGTTGGCAATTTTATCTTTTTCAGCAGTAATCTTTCCCTTTATTAGCGGTGATGTTTTTTTCTTTAGCATTTTAAAGTCTTGTTTAATTTAAGGTGTCCTTTCTTAAACCCTCTATGCCCTTAAGCACCTGTTTTAGTTGATGTTGAAGTATTACGTACTAAAATCATGATCATCATGACTCACAGCAGCCACAGCACTAGTACTTGGTTGCTGCTCCTACTCTTCTATTGGCTGATCGTGATCTATATTGACTCACAGTGCTTATATTTATACGCAGTGGCATGGCATCTACTGAGATTTATTGAACACACAAGTTGTACAAGCAGTTTTTTCACAAATGACAACTCACACTGCAGAATCACAGTGCTTATATTTATGAATGCAGTGGGGCATGGCCTGGCCCTGAACACAACAACTTTTTTGTGTGTTTCCTAATATTTATTTTTTATACACTTCTGCGAATTACTGCACTTATATAATTATACTACAACTAGCTGTTCTACCCGCTTTTTGAACAGGAGTTTCTGATTTGCATAGTTGTAAATATAAATGACTTAAAAATGTGGAAAATCTATAGAGCTGTAAATTTGAAACATCTTAATGTACGTAAATATTAATCCATGGTTCTTGGCATTACCCGAGGAGCACCCATAACAGATATGACAAGACCATTTTTGTAGGTTATTAAATACTAGAGATGAGCGGGTTCGGTTCCTCGGAATCCGAACCCGCCCGAACTTCATGTTTTTTTTCACGGGTCCGAGCGACTCGGATCTTCCCGCCTTGCTCGGTTAACCCGAGCGCGCCCGAACGTCATCATGACGCTGTCGGATTCTCGCGAGGCTCGGATTCTATCGCGAGACTCGGATTCTATATAAGGAGCCGCGCGTCGCCGCCATTTTCACTCGTGCATTGAGATTGATAGGGAGAGGACGTGTCTGGCGTCCTCTCCATTAGAATAGAGATAGATTAGATAGAGAGAGAGAGATTGTGCAGAGTCGCAGACAGAGTTAGTTTACCACAGTCAGTGACCAGTGCAGTTGCTAGTTAACTTTTATTTAATATAATATATCCGTTCACTTCTCTCTGCTATATCCGTTCTCTGCCTGAAAAAAAAAACGATACACAGCACAGTCAGTCACACAGTGTGACTCAGTCTGTGTGCACTCAGCTCAGCCCAGTGTGCTGCACAGTCATCAATGTATAAATTAAAAGCTTATAATTAATTGTGGGGGAGACTGGGGAGCACTGCAGGTTGTTAGCAGGAGCCAGGAGTACAATTATATTAATTAACAGTGCACACTTTTGCTGCAGGAGTGGTGACCAGTGCCTGACCACCAGTATAGTATTGTTGTATACTACTAATATCTCTTTAAATATCAACCAGTCTATATTAGCAGCAGACACAGTACAGTGCGGTAGTTCACGGCTGTGGCTACCTCTGTGTCGGCACACGGCAGGCAGTCCGTCCGACCAGAATTGTATTATTTATTATTATATACCTACCACCTAACCGTGGTTTTTTTTTCATTCTTTATACCGTCATAGTGTCATCCTAATTGTTACGAGTATACTACTATCTCTTTATCAACCAGTGTACAGTGCGGTAGTTCACGGCTGTGGCTACCTCTGTGTCGGCACACGGCAGGCAGTCCGTCCGACCAGAATTGTATTATTTATTATTATATACCTACCACCTAACCGTGGTTTTTTTTTCATTCTTTATACCGTCATAGTGTCATCCTAATTGTTACGAGTATACTACTATCTCTTTATCAACCAGTGTACAGTGCGGTAGTTCACGGCTGTGGCTACCTCTGTGTCGGCACACGGCAGGCAGTCCGTCCGACCAGAATTGTATTATTTATTATTATATACCTACCACCTAACCGTGGTTTTTTTTTTCATTCTTTATACCGTCATAGTGTCATCCTAATTGTTACGAGTATACTACTATCTCTTTATCAACCAGTGTACAGTGCGGTAGTTCACGGCTGTGGCTACCTCTGTGTCGGCACACGGCAGGCAGTCCGTCCGACCAGAATTGTATTATTTATTATTATATACCTACCACCTAACCGTGGTTTTTTTTTCATTCTTTATACCGTCATAGTGTCATCCTAATTGTTACGAGTATACTACTATCTCTTTATCAACCAGTGTACAGTGCGGTAGTTCACGGCTGTGGCTACCTCTGTGTCGGCACACGGCAGGCAGTCCGTCCGACCAGAATTGTATTATTTATTATTATATACCTACCACCTAACCGTGGTTTTTTTTTCATTCTTTATACCGTCATAGTGTCATCCTAATTGTTACGAGTATACTACTATCTCTTTATCAACCAGTGTACAGTGCGGTAGTTCACGGCTGTGGCTACCTCTGTGTCGGCACACGGCAGGCAGTCCGTCCGACCAGAATTGTATTATTTATTATTATATACCTACCACCTAACCGTGGTTTTTTTTTCATTCTTTATACCGTCATAGTGTCATCCTAATTGTTACGAGTATACTACTATCTCTTTATCAACCAGTGTACAGTGCGGTAGTTCACGGCTGTGGCTACCTCTGTGTCGGCACACGGCAGGCAGTCCGTCCGACCAGAATTGTATTATTTATTATTATATACCTACCACCTAACCATGGTTTTTTTTTCATTCTTTATACCGTCATAGTGTCATCCTAATTGTTACGAGTATACTACTATCTCTTTATCAACCAGTGTACAGTGCGGTAGTTCACGGCTGTGGCTACCTCTGTGTCGGCACACGGCAGGCAGTCCGTCCGACCAGAATTGTATTATTTATTATTATATACCTACCACCTAACCGTGGTTTTTTTTTCATTCTTTATACCGTCATAGTGTCATCCTAATTGTTACGAGTATACTACTATCTCTTTATCAACCAGTGTACAGTGCGGTAGTTCACGGCTGTGGCTACCTCTGTGTCGGCACACGGCAGGCAGTCCGTCCGACCAGAATTGTATTATTTATTATTATATACCTACCACCTAACCGTGGTTTTTTTTTTCATTCTTTATACCGTCATAGTGTCATCCTAATTGTTACGAGTATACTACTATCTCTTTATCAACCAGTGTACAGTGCGGTAGTTCACGGCTGTGGCTACCTCTGTGTCGGCACACGGCAGGCAGTCCGTCCGACCAGAATTGTATTATTTATTATTATATACCTACCACCTAACCGTGGTTTTTTTTTCATTCTTTATACCGTCATAGTGTCATCCTAATTGTTACGAGTATACTACTATCTCTTTATCAACCAGTGTACAGTGCGGTAGTTCACGGCTGTGGCTACCTCTGTGTCGGCACACGGCAGGCAGTCCGTCCGACCAGAATTGTATTATTTATTATTATATACCTACCACCTAACCGTGGTTTTTTTTTTCATTCTTTATACCGTCATAGTGTCATCCTAATTGTTACGAGTATACTACTATCTCTTTATCAACCAGTGTACAGTGCGGTAGTTCACGGCTGTGGCTACCTCTGTGTCGGCACACGGCAGGCAGTCCGTCCGACCAGAATTGTATTATTTATTATTATATACCTACCACCTAACCGTGGTTTTTTTTTCATTCTTTATACCGTCATAGTGTCATCCTAATTGTTACGAGTATACTACTATCTCTTTATCAACCAGTGTACAGTGCGGTAGTTCACGGCTGTGGCTACCTCTGTGTCGGCACACGGCAGGCAGTCCGTCCGACCAGAATTGTATTATTTATTATTATATACCTACCACCTAACCGTGGTTTTTTTTTTCATTCTTTATACCGTCATAGTGTCATCCTAATTGTTACGAGTATACTACTATCTCTTTATCAACCAGTGTACAGTGCGGTAGTTCACGGCTGTGGCTACCTCTGTGTCGGCACACGGCAGGCAGTCCGTCCGACCAGAATTGTATTATTTATTATTATATACCTACCACCTAACCGTGGTTTTTTTTTCATTCTTTATACCGTCATAGTGTCATCCTAATTGTTACGAGTATACTACTATCTCTTTATCAACCAGTGTACAGTGCGGTAGTTCACGGCTGTGGCTACCTCTGTGTCGGCACACGGCAGGCAGTCCGTCCGACCAGAATTGTATTATTTATTATTATATACCTACCACCTAACCGTGGTTTTTTTTTCATTCTTTATACCGTCATAGTGTCATCCTAATTGTTACGAGTATACTACTATCTCTTTATCAACCAGTGTACAGTGCGGTAGTTCACGGCTGTGGCTACCTCTGTGTCGGCAGTCGGCAGGCAGTCCGTCCATCCATAATTGTATTATTATTATAATATATACCACCTAACCGTGGTTTTTTTATACCACCTAACCGTGGCAGTCCGTCCATAATTGTATACTAGTATCCAATCCATCCATCTCCATTGTTTACCTGAGGTGCCTTTTAGTTCTGCCTATAAAATATGGAGAACAAAAAAGTTGAGGTTCCAAAATTAGGGAAAGATCAAGATCCACTTCCACCTCGTGCTGAAGCTGCTGCCACTAGTCATGGCCGAGACGATGAAATGCCAGCAACGTCGTCTGCCAAGGCCGATGCCCAATGTCATAGTACAGAGCATGTCAAATCCAAAACACCAAATATCAGAAAAAAAAGGACTCCAAAACCTAAAATAAAATTGTCGGAGGAGAAGCGTAAACTTGCCAATATGCCATTTACCACACGGAGTGGCAAGGAACGGCTGAGGCCCTGGCCTATGTTCATGGCTAGTGGTTCAGCTTCACATGAGGATGGAAGCACTCAGCCTCTCGCTAGAAAACTGAAAAGACTCAAGCTGGCAAAAGCACCGCAAAGAACTGTGCGTTCTTTGAAATCCCAAATCCACAAGGAGAGTCCAATTGTGTCGTTTGCGATGCCTGACCTTCCCAACACTGGACGTGAAGAGCATGCGCCTTCCACTATTTGCATGCCCCCTGCAAGTGCTGGAAGGAGCACCCGCAGTCCAGTTCCTGATAGTCAGATTGAAGATGTCAGTGTTGAAGTACACCAGGATGAGGAGGATATGGGTGTTGCTGGCGCTGGGGAGGAAATTGACCAGGAGGATTCTGATGGTGAGGTGGTTTGTTTAAGTCAGGCACCCGGGGAGACACCTGTTGTCCGTGGGAGGAATATGGCCGTTGACATGCCAGGTGAAAATACCAAAAAAATCAGCTCTTCGGTGTGGAGGTATTTCACCAGAAATGCGGACAACAGGTGTCAAGCCGTGTGTTCCCTTTGTCAAGCTGTAATAAGTAGGGGTAAGGACGTTAACCACCTTGGAACATCCTCCCTTATACGTCACCTGCAGCGCATTCATAATAAGTCAGTGACAAGTTCAAAAACTTTGGGTGACAGCGGAAGCAGTCCACTGACCAGTAAATCCCTTCCTCTTGTAACCAAGCTCACGCAAACCACCCCACCAACTCCCTCAGTGTCAATTTCCTCCTTCCCCAGGAATGCCAATAGTGCTGCAGGCCATGTCACTGGCAATTATGACGAGTCCTCTCCTGCCTGGGATTCCTCCGATGCATCCTTGCGTGTAACGCCTACTGCTGCTGGCGCTGCTGTTGTTGCCGCTGGGAGTCGATGGTCATCCCAGAGGGGAAGTCGTAAGCCCACTTGTACTACTTCCAGTAAGCAATTGACTGTTCAACAGTCCTTTGCGAGGAAGATGAAATATCACAGCAGTCATCCTACTGCAAAGCGGATAACTGAGGCCTTGGCATCCTGGGTGGTGAGAAACGTGGTTCCGGTATCCATCATTACTGCAGAGCCAACTAGAGACTTGTTGGAGGTACTGTGTCCCCGGTACCAAATACCATCTAGGTTCCATTTCTCTAGGCAGGCGATACCGAAAATGTACACAGACCTCAGAAAAAGAGTCACCAGTGTCCTAAAAAATGCAGCTGTACCCAATGTCCACTTAACCACGGACATGTGGACAAGTGGAGCAGGGCAGGGTCAGGACTATATGACTGTGACAGCCCACTGGGTAGATGTATGGACTCCCGCCGCAAGAACAGCAGCGGCGGCACCAGTAGCAGCATCTCGCAAACGCCAACTCTTTCCTAGGCAGGCTACGCTTTGTATCACCGCTTTCCAGAATACGCACACAGCTGAAAACCTCTTACGGCAACTGAGGAAGATCATCGCGGAATGGCTTACCCCAATTGGACTCTCCTGTGGATTTGTGGCATCGGACAACGCCAGCAATATTGTGTGTGCATTAAATCTGGGCCAATTCCAGCACGTCCCATGTTTTGCACATACCTTGAATTTGGTGGTGCAGAATTTTTTAAAAAACGACAGGGCCGTGCAAGAGATGCTGTCGGTGGCCAGAAGAATTGCGGGACACTTTCGGCGTACAGGCACCACGTACAGAAAACTGGAGCACCACCAAAAACTACTGAACCTGCCCTGCCATCATCTGAAGCAAGAAGTGGTAACGAGGTGGAATTCAACCCTCTATATGCTTCAGAGGTTGGAGGAGCAGCAAAAGGCCATTCAAGCCTATACAATTGAGCACGATATAGTAGGTGGAATGCACCTGTCTCAAGTGCAGTGGAGAATGATTTCAACGTTGTGCAAGGTTCTGATGCCCTTTGAACTTGCCACACGTGAAGTCAGTTCAGACACTGCCAGCCTGAGTCAGGTCATTCCCCTCATCAGGCTTTTGCAGAAGAAGCTGGAGGCATTGAAGGAGGAGCTAACACGGAGCGATTCCGCTAGGCATGTGGGACTTGTGGATGCAGCCCTTAATTCGCTTAACAAGGATTCACGGGTGGTCAATCTGTTGAAATCAGAGCACTACATTTTGGCCACCGTGCTCGATCCTAGATTTAAAGCCTACCTTGGATCTCTCTTTCCGGCAGACACAGGTCTGCTGGGGTTGAAAGACCTGCTGGTGACAAAATTGTCAAGTCAAGCGGAACGCGACCTGTCAACATCTCCTCCTTCACATTCTCCCGCAACTGGGGGTGCGAGGAAAAGGCTCAGAATTCCGAGCCCACCCGCTGGCGGTGATGCAGGGCAGTCTGGAGCGACTGCTGATGCTGACATCTGGTCCGGACTGAAGGACCTGACAACGATTACGGACATGTCGTCTACTGTCACTGCATATGATTCTCTCAACATTGATAGAATGGTGGAGGATTATATGAGTGACCGCATCCAAGTAGGCACGTCACACAGTCCGTACTTATACTGGCAGGAAAAAGAGGCAATTTGGAGGCCCTTGCACAAACTGGCTTTATTCTACCTAAGTTGCCCTCCCACAAGTGTGTACTCCGAAAGAGTGTTTAGTGCCGCCGCTCACCTTGTCAGCAATCGGCGTACGAGGTTACATCCAGAAAATGTGGAGAAGATGATGTTCATTAAAATGAATTATAATCAATTCCTCCGCGGAGACATTGACCAGCAGCAATTGCCTCCACAAAGTACACAGGGAGCTGAGATGGTGGATTCCAGTGGGGACGAATTGATAATCTGTGAGGAGGGGGATGTACACGGTGATATATCGGAGGGTGAAGATGAGGTGGACATCTTGCCTCTGTAGAGCCAGTTTGTGCAAGGAGAGATTAATTGCTTCTTTTTTGGGGGGGGTCCAAACCAACCCGTCATATCAGTCACAGTCGTGTGGCAGACCCTGTCACTGAAATGATGGGTTGGTTAAAGTGTGCATGTCCTGTTTTGTTTATACAACATAAGGGTGGGTGGGAGGGCCCAAGGATAATTCCATCTTGCACCTCTTTTTTCTTTTCTTTTTCTTTGCATCATGTGCTGATTGGGGTGGGTTTTTTGGAAGGGACACCCTGCGTGACACTGCAGTGCCACTCCTAGATGGGCCCGGTGTTTGTGTCGGCCACTAGGGTCGCTAATCTTACTCACACAGCTACCTCATTGCGCCTCTTTTTTTCTTTGCGTCATGTGCTGTTTGGGGAGGGTTTTTTGGAAGGGACATCCTGCGTGACACTGCAGTGCCACTCCTAGATGTGCCCGGTGTTTGTGTCGGCCACTAGGGTCGCTAATCTTACTCACACAGTCAGCTACCTCATTGCGCCTCTTTTTTTCTTTGCGTCATGTGCTGTTTGGGGAGGGTTTTTTGGAAGGGCCATCCTGCGTGACACTGCAGTGCCACTCCTAGATGGGCCCGGTGTTTGTGTCGGCCACTAGGGTCGCTAATCTTACTCACACAGCTACCTCATTGCGCCTCTTTTTTTCTTTGCGTCATGTGCTGTTTGGGGAGGGTTTTTTGGAAGGGACATCCTGCGTGACACTGCAGTGCCACTCCTAGATGGGCCCGGTGTTTGTGTCGGCCACTAGGGTCGCTTATCTTACTCACACAGCGACCTCGGTGCAAATTTTAGGACTAAAAATAATATTGTGAGGTGTGAGGTATTCAGAATAGACTGAAAATGAGTGTAAATTATGGTTTTTGAGGTTAATAATACTTTGGGATCAAAATGACCCCCAAATTCTATGATTTAAGCTGTTTTTTAGTGTTTTTTGAAAAAAACACCCGAATCCAAAACACACCCGAATCCGACAAAAAAAATTCGGTGAGGTTTTGCCAAAACGCGTTCGAACCCAAAACACGGCCGCGGAACCGAACCCAAAACCAAAACACAAAACCCGAAAAATTTCAGGCGCTCATCTCTATTAAATACTACACACTAGTGGTGCAATCCAATTTTTTTATCCGATTGTCCATTTGGGTGTTATCATTCACACAATGCAAGCCTTGCATCGGTATTGATGGCATTATATCAACCCTTTTTCATCCTCTTAGGGGAGGTTTATTAAAATTCTAATTACATAGCTTTCCCATTTCCCACCTGAAGAAAACCTATGTTAAATTTCAGCTTCATAACATATAGGGAAGTATGAGAATTAGTGATGAGTCAGTCAGTCAATGAGTGAGGGCTTTCACGTTTATATATATATATATATATATATATAGATAATGGTGGCATCCACCAGTGTGTACCAATAAAGGGTTAGTGCTGCACTGCGGGTATTTGCAAAAAAAACACCAGCGGGTTAATGCTGCCTTTGTGTGGATGGATAATATTGTTGATATTTGCCCCAGCAGTTTAGTAACTGTGCTCTCTGACCAGTGTCTCTGTGAAATGGCACCCGAATCACCATTGGAGGGACTTATACCAAGTCCAAAACATGCAAGATCCGACACCAGGAAAATGCTGCTTTGCCTCATTTTGGAATCCATGTCAGATTGTGTTCGGTCTGTGTCCCCGGAGGGGGCGCTAGTGGGTCAGTGGAGGTAGGAGGAAAGAGACGAGGAGGTTGTATCACGTTCTTGCGCATGAGCGCAATGGTATTTTATTCAGCAGATAAGTTTAAACAGAAATGCAGCAGAAATAATATATCAGATGAGAAAACACTTGGAATGATAACAAATAGTCTATGGCAATGGATGATAGGTGACTTGAGAAATCATATCCGGAAATAAAACAACAGAATGAATGTCAATGAAATGATTCTGGTTTGGAAACCAGAGCAGGGTTATAAAACAGAGAACTAAGGCAGTAGATGGATATTGCAAACCTGAGCATAAGCAGGAGACCAACTCACAGTGCAGGTGATGAGGCACTGGCAGCAGCAAGCTGTGTCACAGGTGGAGGAATGAACACACCTGGAGTTTAGTCTTCAACTGCAGGCTGAAGCACACAAGGTGGTGATGAGTGTGAAGCCCAATGCAGGTTGCTGGTATTGCTGAGCCTTGAAGTTCCACGGGAGCAAGCAGAATCACCAGGAGTATAAGTTCTTAGCAGAGAACCAGGAACTCAGGAGAAACAGGAGCCGATCCTTTCATGCAGGTTGTCAGAATGACACAAAGTCCAGGATGCCTGTGAGGTGAAACTGTAGCCTCCTATATACCCCATGGTGTGCAGGGATTGGATGGAGGAAAGGACAGTGGGTGCGGCCACGCACCGGATTGGCCGCAGTATACTAGCTGTTTGGAAACTGTCATGGCGGCGCCCACGCCGTGGCCCAGCGGGGACGCGGCGCGCACACGCCCGCTGGCTCAGGAGTGTTCCCAGGACCTTGATGATGTCCCATGGCAGGGGCATAGGCGACAGGTGACCGCAGGGAGCCAGGACGGAGTCCGCAGCGGCGGACGGATGCCAGTCTGGTAAGTCGATTCCTGACAGTACCCCCTCCTTTAGGGGTGGACACCGAACACCCACGTGGTTTGGAGGGATGAGTGCTGTGGAAGACACGGACCAACCTAGGAGCATGGACATCAGATGAATTCACCCAGCTTCTCTCCTCTGGGCCATAACCGAACCAATCGACCAGGTACTGGAGACGTCCATACCGGCAACGAGAGTCCAGAATCTTGTTGATCTCAAATTCCACGCCCCGCTGAGTTCGAACCTTGGGACCTACTGGAAGAGTATTCTGAAAGCGGTTTAGGATTAGAGGTCTGAGGAGAGAAATGTGAAAGGCATTAGAAATACGAAGTGAAGGTGGTAATTTCAACTTGTAAGCCACTGGGTTGATGACACTCTCAATAGGGTAAGGACCAATGAAGCGTGGTGCAAACTTCATGGATGGGACCCTGAGACGAAGGTTGCGGGTTGATAACCAAACCCTGTCCCCCGGTTTCAAATGGGGAACCGCACGTCTCTTGCGGTCGGCGTAGATCTTGTATCGACTGGAGGCTTTTTTGAGGGAAACATGAATTCTTTTCCAAATGGAGGAAAACTGAGTCAGAGCAGTAGTGGCAGCAGGAACATCCAAGTGAGGGAGTTCTTGGAATTCAGGTACTCGGGGATGTTGCCCGTAGACTGCAAAGAATGGTGTCGTGTCTGTAGCAGTGTGGTAACGAAAGTTATGGGCAAACTCGGCCCATGGGAGCAGATTGAACCAATCATCCTGGGAGGATGTCACATATAACCTTAGAAAAGTCTCAAGTTCTTGGTTGACTCTCTCTGTCTGCCCATTCGTCTGAGGATGGTATGATGACGAGAATTTCAATTTTATCTGCATGGCAGAACAGAGGGCCCTCCAAAACCTCGCTACAAACTGTACCCCCCGATCAGATATTATTTCGGAGGGTAAACCGTGTAAACGGAAGATCTCCTGTAGGAAGATCTGGGCAAGTTTCGGGGCAGAAGGGAGACCCTGGAGAGGAACGAAATGAGCCATCTTGGAAAATCTGTCCACTACAACCCAAATAGTGTTATGTCCCTGAGAAGGTGGAAGATCAGTGATAAAATCCATTGATAGGTGAGACCAAGGACGATTAGGGACAGATAAGGGTTGTAACTGACCTGTTGGAGACTGACGAGGAGTCTTGTGCTGCACACATTTCGGACAGGATGCCACGAAATCCTGGATGTCCACTTTCATCTTCGGCCACCAATATGACGCAGAAAGGAACTTGAATGTCTTCAGGACACCAGGATGACCAGTGAACTTGGATTGGTGGGCCCAAGCTAGCAACTTGGGACGGAGTTCTGGGGAAACAAAAGTCTTACCCGGAGGTGGAGCTGGAGAGACTTGAGAGGCAGCAAAAACCACGGGACTCAAGATGGAATGTGGCACAGAGTCAGATGTTCCCTCTTCTGATTCCATGGACCGGGATAATGCGTCGGCTTTCACATTCTGTGAACCTGGGCGGAAATGAAGCCTAAAATTAAAACGTGAGAAAAACATAGCCCACCTGGACTGGCGAGGGTTAAGGCACTGAGCTGCTTTTAGGTATAGCAGGTTTTTATGATCCGTGAAGATGTTAAACGGATGTTTAGCCCCTTCTAGGAGATATCTCCATTCCTCGAGAGCCAGTTTGATTGCCAGTAACTCTTGATCTCCCACGGAGTAGTTAGCTTCTGCGGGAAGAAACTTGCGAGAAAAGAATCCACAAGGGTGAACTTTCCCATCAGATCCCTTCTGGGAGAGAACAGCTCCAACCCCAACTGTAGAGGCATCTACCTCCAACTCGAACGGCCTGTTGACATCTGGCTGTGACAGCACTGGAGCAGACATAAAGGCTAGCTTGATCTTCCGGAAGGCTGCCAAGGCTTCTTCTGACCAGTTGGAATGATCTGCCCCTTTCCGAGTCAGGTTGGTAATAGGAGCGATGAGAGTGGAGAATCCTCGAATAAATTTTCTATAATAGTTGGCAAAACCCAGGAACCGCTGGATAGATTTGAGGGAGTTTGGAATGGACCAATTGGCAATGGCTTCCAATTTTGCCGGGTCCATCTGAAGATCCGATCCGGAAATTATATACCCCAGGAAGGGTATAGAGGGAACTTCGAAGGTACATTTAGATAATTTCCCGTAGAGACGGTTCTCACGAAGACGTCGGAGAACTTCACAGACTTGTAGGCGATGAGATGGAAGGTCTTGAGAAAAAATAAGAATATCATCTAAGTAAACAACAAGGTACTTATACAGAACATCACGAAAGATCTCGTTCACGAAGTGTTGGAATACTGCTGGAGCATTACTTAACCCAAATGGCATTACCAGGTATTCATAATGGCCATCTCGAGTGTTGAAGGCTGTCTTCCACTCGTCACCACTCCGGATTCTGATGAGATTATAGGCACCGCGGAGATCTAACTTGGTGAAGATGCGAGCCCCCTTAACTCTATCAAAAAGTTCGGTAATAAGTGGTAGAGGATAACTATTCTTGATGGTAATGTCATTGAGACCCCGATAGTCAATGCATGGACGTAATCCACCATCCTTCTTTTTGACGAAGAAGAAACCTGCACCAGCGGGTGATGATGACGGACGGATGAATCCTTTCTGAAGATTCTCTTTGATGTAATTACTCATCGCCTCTGTTTCAGGAACAGACAAAGGGTAGGTGCGCCCCCTGGGTGGCTTCTTGCCAGGAAGGAGATCGATGGGACAATCCCATTCCCTATGGGGCGGCAGGATATCAGCAGCCTTTTCACAGAAGACGTCTGCGAAGTCTTGATAAGCTGCTGGGAGTGTTAGCTGTGACTTTACTTCGGTAGACTTGATGGGACACACTTGGGCTAAGCAGGAATGATGACAGTGTGAACTCCATGAGGTAAGCTGCAACGTTGTCCAGTCGAACTGTGGGTTATGTAGTTGAAGCCAAGGCATGCCCAAGACAATCTCCTGGGTGGCTTGAGGGATGACCAGGAACTTGATCACTTCTGAATGGAGAAATCCAACTCCCAGAACCACTGGGGTAGTTTGATGTGAAATGTTCCCTTTAGAGATTCTACTACCATCCACAGCAGTAATGTATACAGGATAAGAGAGTTCACAGGTAGACAAGCAAAATTTGTTTACCGCAGCTTGGGTGATAAAATTTCCTGCAGCACCGCAGTCCACTAATGCTGACGCAGACTGGAGCCCAACGGAAGTTTCTAACGTCACTGGAAGAATGAGATCTTGTTGAGAAGGAGCTTGACTGAATGATCCTAACTTGACTCCTCCCTTACAAGTCAGGATCTGGCGTTTCCCGAACGCATCGTGCAGGAGTTAATTTGATGACCCGCAGCAGCACAGTATAGGCAAAGCCTCTCTCGTATTCTTCTTGCCCGCTCCTCAGGGGTTAGGCGGGACCTATTTACCTGCATAGGCTCGTCAGAAGAAGGAGGCTGGAACTGTACAGAAGGTATGAACCTTACTCTGCGAGGCTCACTCCGAGCGCGTTCATTATTGCGTTCGCGGATGCGAGAGTCCAGCTTTATACACAGGGAGATCAAGTCAGACAGTTGAACAGGAATGTCACGGGTTGCCAGTTCGTCCTTGATCCGATCCGAAAGTCCGTGCCAGAAGGTTGCTACCAGAGCTTGGTTGTTCCATTGGACTTCTGCAGCCAACGTCTGGAACTGGATGACATATTGTCCCATGCTTCGGTTACCTTGACGAAGTTGGATCAGGTCTGCCGAAGCTGATGTTGCACGACCAGGCTCGTCAAAGATCCGTCTAAAGGTTGACACGAAGTCTGAGTAGTTATTGATCAGAGGGTCAGCACGTTCCCACAGAGGAGACACCCAATTCAGAGCAGATCCAGAGAGTAAGGAAATGATGTAGGCAACCTTGGACCTTGGTGTAGGAAAGTTATGTGGCAATAACTCAAACTGTATTTCGCACTGATTAAGAAACCCGCGACATAATTTAGGACTGCCATCATATTTGCTCGGCACGGGCAGATGCAGACGTGACACTGGAGCTGATGCAGCCGACATAGAAGAACTTACAGCACTGGCAGGTGCTGGGGTAACAGTAGGTGAGAGTACACTTGGCAGGGACTGCTGCAGTGTATCCAATCGGGAGGACATCCCTTGTAGAAAGTGAAGCATCTGCTGCTGCGCAACCTCTTGACCATCCAGACGGGAGACCAGATTTTGCAAGGCCTCTGACCCCACACTCCGTCCACCATCCGAGTCCATCGATCCTGGACTTACTGTCAGATTGTGTTCGGTCTGTGTCCCCGGAGGGGGCGCTAGTGGGTCAGTGGAGGTAGGAGGAAAGAGACGAGGAGGTTGTATCACGTTCTTGCGCATGAGCGCAATGGTATTTTATTCAGCAGATAAGTTTAAACAGAAATGCAGCAGAAATAATATATCAGATGAGAAAACACTTGGAATGATAACAAATAGTCTATGGCAATGGATGATAGGTGACTTGAGAAATCATATCCGGAAATAAAACAACAGAATGAATGTCAATGAAATGATTCTGGTTTGGAAACCAGAGCAGGGTTATAAAACAGAGAACTAAGGCAGTAGATGGATATTGCAAACCTGAGCATAAGCAGGAGACCAACTCACAGTGCAGGTGATGAGGCACTGGCAGCAGCAAGCTGTGTCACAGGTGGAGGAATGAACACACCTGGAGTTTAGTCTTCAACTGCAGGCTGAAGCACACAAGGTGGTGATGAGTGTGAAGCCCAATGCAGGTTGCTGGTATTGCTGAGCCTTGAAGTTCCACGGGAGCAAGCAGAATCACCAGGAGTATAAGTTCTTAGCAGAGAACCAGGAACTCAGGAGAAACAGGAGCCGATCCTTTCATGCAGGTTGTCAGAATGACACAAAGTCCAGGATGCCTGTGAGGTGAAACTGTAGCCTCCTATATACCCCATGGTGTGCAGGGATTGGATGGAGGAAAGGACAGTGGGTGCGGCCACGCACCGGATTGGCCGCAGTATACTAGCTGTTTGGAAACTGTCATGGCGGCGCCCACGCCGTGGCCCAGCGGGGACGCGGCGCGCACACGCCCGCTGGCTCAGGAGTGTTCCCAGGACCTTGATGATGTCCCATGGCAGGGGCATAGGCGACAGGTGACCGCAGGGAGCCAGGACGGAGTCCGCAGCGGCGGACGGATGCCAGTCTGGTAAGTCGATTCCTGACAATCCAAGTCTGGTAGGAAAACCCAAGCCAGGGCTCAGATTCCCTGGCATCATCAAAGTTTAGTGGGATAATCTCTAATAAATAAATATATATATATATATATATATATATATATATATATAACAAAGTCAATACCTTTTCTGCGCTTATAATTAAGCAGCACAACTGAAAGTCCCCCTGCTAATAGGAACTTAGAAATAGAGACACAGAAAAAACAGAGTGCGCTAGCAGACTGCGATGTTTGAGTGATAGTCAATTCATCCACATAAGGGTAGGTTCTCTTGAGGTCTATTCCTCTCTGAGTCTTCCCAATTTGGGCCTATAGAGAAACCCACTCACCAGAAATAATCACCCAACAGAAAACACCAAATTAATAACAGAACTTTTGTTAAAAGAATTTTTAATACATAGTTTCATACAGTGTAATCACTTATTTTTATAAAACATTCCGACCAGTTGGACACACATCAAATTGCTATGATGTTGAAACAAGAATGGCCCCCTCACCTAGACGGTGTGAGCTCTAGGGGGACACTTGAAGCAAGAAGATAGTGTAGAATGATCGATGAGCCCTACGCGTTTCATCCTAAACAGACTTCTTCAGGGGTAAAAAACTGTCTAACTGAGTTTGGCCTGCTGATATCCACTTAGGGAACTATCAGATGATTTTGGCGTAATGGAAGACCTATAGACTCAAGTGTATTGATTGTGTGATCAAAATTGTGCTAACGATCGGGGTTGATAATAAATAACTCCCCTAATAAGGATTATTCAAATCTACTATGATCCAATGTCTTACGTGTCATGTGAACATCCTCCTCTACAGTGATCTTTAGAAACGTTTTAGCTGTCGTGAACCACTGCGTTAATGGAACTACGCTAATTGGAACAGCAGTCGCCTCTGATTGCTATAAAGGATCCACACTAAGTTATCTCCAAACGTGATTCTGAACTCGGACAGAGTGGGAAATTTAAAAGCACCCTCTTTATGATATAAAAGGATTTCTCTCTTCCTGACTGTGATGAACAGATGATCCAGGGATAAGCTGCAGTGGAGTTTTGCTATTGGACATTTATCCACTTTTTCGGTACACATTCCTGTATGCAAATCAGTCATTTATGCTGTGAGAAGAGAAACTTCTTTCGGCCCTTTATTGGGTCCATTTTACTTTGAGTACCGGTATAGACGTTGGACTTTAAAGAGGGTGCTTTTAAATTTCCCACTCTGTCCGAGTTCAGAATCACGTTTGGAGATAACTTAGTGTGGATCCTTTATAGCAATCAGAGGCGACTGCTGTTTCAATTAGCGTAGTTCCATTAACGCAGTGGTTCACGACAGCTAAAACGTTTCTAAAGATCACTGTAGAGGAGGATGTTCACATGACACATAAGACATTGGACCATAGTAGATTTTAATAATCCTTATTAGGGGAGTTATTTATTATCAACTCCGATCGTTAGCACAATTTGGATCACACAATCGATACACTTGAGTCTATAGGTCTTCCATTACTCCAAAATCATCTGATAGTTCCCTATGTGGATATCAGTAGGCCAAACTCAGTTAGACAGTTTCCCCCACCCCAAGAAGTCCGTTTAGGATGAAACGCGTAGGGTTCATCGATCATTGTACACTATCTTCTTGCTTCAAGTATCCCCCTAGAACTCACACCGTCTAGGTGAGGGGGCCATTCTTGTTTCAACATCATAGCAATTTGATGTGTGTCCAACTGGTTGGAATGTTTTATAAAAAATAAGTGATTACACTGTATGAAACTATGTATTAAAAATTCTTTTAACAAAAGTTCTGTTATTAATTTGTTGTTTTCTGTTGGGTGATTATTTCTGGTGAGTGGGTTTCTCTATAGGCCCCAATTGGGAAGACTCAGAGAGGAACAGACCTCAAGAGAACCTACCCTTATGTGGATGAATTGACTATCACTCAAACATCGCAGTCTACTAGTGCACTCTGTTTTTTCTGTATATATATATATATATATATATATATATATTGTGCCAAAGACAGCCTAGTTTGTTTTCAACAGTACCTTGCTCTGGAATATCCAATGCAGAGTAGATGCCAATCTGAAGGAGTCCTCAGTTGGGAGATACAGAGGTTTCAATCCAATGTGTATCTCATTGCATGAATACAATCCACTGATTTTGGAGAGATGGATGCATAGGGTAGAAGTTAAAGGATAGTCCTTGGATATCTATGATTATTTTGAAGTTAGTTGTGTTGAATTTAAGCTATTTTATGAAGATGTGCAGGAGTATGTAGAAGGTGAGACAGTCATCTTGGGTGCGCTCAGTACATATATGGAATATGGAATACCCTGCCCCAAGCTCACCTCCTCCCAGTCTCCAACTCCCCCCTTGCATCTATTGGCCAACCCATTTAAACAGTAACAGAGGCACTCAGAAGGTCTCCTCCTATTAGTGCTTCTGACCACTTTCCTTTCTGTGCCCCTGCCCCCGTTCCTATTTGTGTCACTGCCCCTTCTTTGAATAAACCATTATTTTTTATAGGTGTTCAAAATATGTTTTTTTTATTCACATATTTTTGTCTATTTTTGTACTTTTTATTTTTTTATTTTATTTTCATTTAATTTCTATTTTTCTTGTATGTGGATGTGGGAGGTCTGGTGGCATGTGTGAAAATCAGAAGGGCTTGTGGGGAGGTCTAAGGAGCCCATGATGTATTTAAGTACTTGGTGTAGGGGCATCATAGCATTGGATTGCCCTTGGTTCCTGGGCTTAATGCCACATGTTTGCATCCACTGTGGGGAAAGGGTGGTGTGACAGGGAGTCAAGGAAGTGTGGGGTAAGCTGTGTCTTTTTCAGTTGGGTCCCCCCAATTTCTGATTGCAGCCATATAGCAGTGTATAGAGTCCTAGGCTAGTATATGAGACTTCAGTCCTTATCTCTTGGTTCTAGGTGGGATAATAAAATGGAATCCAGACAAATACTGCTCTCTATAATTACAAATGCAATGGCTGTTGTATATGTATACTGAATTAGTCATCAGAACACAACTCTCCAAAAATAATTCTGTTAAAAAAAAATATATATATCACTGGGTGAAAGGAGAGATAATCTGGTAATGGATAAAGGTCCTAATTCAGACCTGGATGCTGCAGCTGCTGCATTCGCAGGTTGAAGGCCAGTGCAGTGTGCACTCATGCAGAAGCCACACTGCGTGTGCGCACATAGTGAGATGTGACTGCATCTCACTTGTGAGATCGCCTCTGCCTGATTGACAGGCAGAGGCATCACGGGCGGTCGGGGGCACGTCGGTGGTATTGGAACGGTGTTGCCACTGCATTGAAGGGCATGGTCTGGACAACGGAGGCATGTCTGAACCATTGCAGGGGCAGGTCGCGGCTGCTGCGTGACATCACACATTATGGGCAGCTGTCTGCCTTCGCAGCAAGGCTGCATAGGTAGAGAGCTACTCAGCTGGTGTGAAAGCATCGCCGCCGTGTGATGCATTCACATGTCTGTGGGGGAAGGGGGGGGAAGGACCCATCATGCTGGGCAGACTTGCCCTGTTCTGTGCGTCCCCCCATAAGTCAAAGATTTTGATTGTAGATGTGAGTTTTCTCGCACATCTACGATCAGGTCTGAATTAGGCTCAAAGAACCTACAATAGTTGTTGCACATATGCAGTCAGGAGATGCAGAGGAGTGAAGCTGGAGAGTGTGGTGAGGTGCCTCAGGTTTGAAAGGACTGGGCAAGCAACAACACTAAGGTGGTGGCAAGTGCCAGGGCCGTTGAATACCCACCGATAGAGTGCTGGGGAGCGCAGCAGACTTGGAGGCAATGTGTTTGAGAGATCCAGAGAGGCAGCATGGCAGTGCTAGGAGCCACAACAGGATCTGCGGAGGCTGTGAGAGTTAAGTTGATTAAGGAAGACATCCCTGTTGTCAGTGAGCTGCAATACCAAATAATATATATACAGTTGTTTCCTCCCTCAACATTGCCATGTTCTGTTTTCATATGCGAACGGATTGCGGCAGCGACTATTTGTACCCACTCATGACTAATCATGGGTGTGTATGCACTGATGCATTCCTATGGCAGCGGGCACACAAGTTTGCTGCAAACGTCCCACAGTTGCGAATAATCGTGGGTCAGATAACCGTGAGCACATCTATACAGTACGTGACAAACGATCATCTCAGGAATTGACTTACTGTACATTGTCTCTCTTGAGATATGTTGACATGGATTCGATATGAAATAATGGCTGTCGGGGTCCCGGCAGTCAGGAGACTGATGCCAGAATTCTGACAGCGAGCTCAGCAAGTCAGGGATGTGTCTGGGATCATATGAAGTGTGAAGTTGAGCAAGCCTATATCCATAGAAGATATATAGTTAGTTCTCCAAGATGTTTGGAACATCCTCTCTGCTGAGTACCTTCAAAAACTGTGTGCAAGTGTACTGTATCTAGAAGAATTGATGCTGTTTTGAAAGAAAAGGTTGGTCACACCAAATATTGATTTGATTTAGCTTTATCTTCTGTGCATTTAATTGATAAAAATAAACTATTAACACTTCTATTTTTTAAAGAATTCTTACTTTGCAGCATTTTTTCCAAACCTGCCTAAAATTTTGCACAGTACTGGATAGATAGATAGATAGATAGATAGATAGATAGATAGATAGATAGATAGATAGATAGATAGATAGATAGAAAGAAAACTGTGTGTAGTGTCACTCCTCTAACATATAACATACAATGCAATCCTTGACAGCACAAATTTTGCAGCCTCCAATGTAGATTCTATAATGGCGGTACTCGAAATAATGGCGCAGACTGATATGTATACCAACATTTCAATGCATTAAATGTTGCACCCTGATGAAATTGCAACATTTAAAGCATTGAAACGGTATACATACTTGTCTGCTCCATTATTTCGAGCACTGCCAATATTCATACATAAATATATGTATGAGAGGCAATCAAGGTGCTGGCTTCCGGGATCCCAGTGGTCAGGATACTGACGCCACCTGAGTAGGAATATAACCTTCTGGCGACTGAAGGTCGGCCCCAGGCCTGAAGCATGGCGAGCACAGTGATCCCGCGAGGGGACATGCTGCGCTTGCCGACAGTATTCTGGCTGTTGGGACCCCCGCATCAGTTTCCTGACCGCCGGGATATCATACTGAAAACTATGTATATATATATATATATATATATATATATAAACTCCAAAATCCGGCACTCGTTTAAGCCTACTGGTTGCTTTACCAGGTGCCCTCGAATGTGAGCCTCTTCCGGCTGACAAAATATAAGGATCCTCTGCGGTGGCTCTCTGTCTATTGAAAATTGGACTCAAGACATAGAGTTCACAAGACACTCCATCCCTGTGATACCTATTTTTATATAAAGATTAGAAATTTCACAAACAGGGCAATTAATATAATACTGTACATTGATTAATGTTCCTCCAACCATGGTGAAAACATTTAAAAACAACTACAACATAGTCAAACATTTCAGAAATATAACAATTCTTCTCCAGACTTTTTAACTCATGATAAGGTTGAAGTACCGTACAGATGCAAGTGCCAGAGGGACTACAGCTCCAGTCCTCCACTTTAAAATTGGCACCCCAGCAGCATCAGCATGAGAGCATGAGAGAGACTAGCTGCCTAGCAATAAATCATAAGTATTAACTTTTTATTTCTATCTTCTTTACAAAATGATGCAATTTTACAACTTTTATGTATTTAGGGAGACATTGGGGCTGATAGTGTAGGTGAAGGACACATCCACATGGCACTGGAAACACCTCCTCCACTTCTCACAATACTGCCTGATCATTTTCAGCCCCAGGCTCATGTGCCCCTTAATCCAGCCCTGGAGGTGAACACTTTTGAAGTTGGTCATTATGGATCTTCATTTTTGCCATCTGGCTTACATGAGAGCTGCAATATTGTTTCATTTTGTAAATTCCTCTTTCATACAGTATGTATATGTTAGTTTCGTTATAAGTTTTCCAAGAACGCACTTTAATCACTAGTAAAACTATAGTTGACACTGCTTAAGAATAAGTTTATAGAACAGTATAATGTTATGTTTTTTGTCAATTTTTATTGATATAGTTTTATTCCTCTCTGTATAAACATATATTTTTATGAATATTATAGGTATTATATTAAACATTTTATGAAAATAAAGATTTTTCCAGTATCAACATATCACTTATTATTTTTACTTTTTATATGACAAATGTACAGTATTTTTTTGCATGATGAATGCTTATGTTACACTCATAATACTTGTTACATTCTTCATAACATTTAAAAGGTCATAAACCTTTATTTTTCTATAGAAAGCATTCATTTATGTCTTCTAAATGTTTTTACTGCTCGTACAAAAGTAATTTATGTTTTTTAACATTCTGTTTTTTTTTTTACCTGTTCATTATTCTAATGTTAATATGAATTGTATAACTTAATTAGTACCACTTGCTTGCTGCTTAAGGGTGTTATATGTCTAGAGTGCAATTGGCTGAAGTTGCCAGGCTGTACTAAAGCACCATCTGATCAACTCTATGTGAAAGGAAGAAGTAGGTCCTGATTCTAAGTCAGACGCAAAGTGGTTTTAATTGTGGGAAGGTTTGGGAGTCAGCTTTACTACCTTAATGATGTTAAACGAGGAGTGCGCTACTGTGCAGACTCCCTGTTGCTACTCCTCAATGGAAGCCTTATTTCTCTGTACCAAGATGGCCACAGAGGCTACTACTCAGCATATGCGGAGCCACCTCGGGAATACATAAAAGTGCCAAAGTGAAATCCAGCGAGACCTGTGTTTACCTGTGATATAAACATTGTTCCAGCATACTGCACCACTATCTGGAACCTAGATACACTCACTCTGCTCCATCTACAGTACCCATGTGTATAATAGTGACTGTACCTGCTCTATCTTCAATAAAACCACTCCACTAGTTCATTAACTAGGTTTCTCATAGTTGTAAGACATTTGCTGGTGTGTATAGAAACTCTGCTACATCTTCAAGCTTGTACACAAATATTTCCAGCAAATGTGAATATCTACTATATGGCTTCACGAGTGAAGCTGCACTACCCATTGTTTTTCGGTCCACAGCTGCCTAAATGGAATCAGCACTTGCTCTGGCCTATTCTGAGTCCAAGAGATCCATCAGGCTTACCTTTGAAGTAAACACCATTCAAAATAGTATCATTATGTAGCAACACACCCATGACACACCCTTGTTGTCCAGTAGCCACCCAAAAACACCCATTTCACACAAGGGGGCTGGCCGGCTGCAGCGATCGTGTTGCTGCATAGGCAATGCAGCAGCAGCGGCTCTTCCCTACCGCTCTTGCTGCTGGCACATTTGTATAGAGTAACGAAACAAAGGGTGATCGGGCACTGGTCAAAATAGTTGAAACAAGAATAATGAAAACCAAGAGTGGACAATTCTAACCCTGGGAGAAAAACTCCCCAATACGGTCCTAGTTGGTGGTGCACCCAGAGCCAGACAAGTACATGTACTAATGGAGAGAGACAGAGAAGGCTCTTGTGTGGGCGCACTCTTAATCAGTAGTGGAAAATTCCTCAAATATGTAAAGAAAGATATTAAAACATCATTTTTATTAAGTAACAATTAAAAATACCGTTACCCAAACATGTGATCCAAAATGAATAAAGAATAATACGATTTTTTTTTTAAATGTTCTGGTCTTTTTTCACTAGTCGTGATTAGAAAGGTTGTAGACACATAATTGTCTTACACCCATTTCCCCTGACCAGTACAGAAATTATGTATTGATGGGACCAAGAAGTGGTCAAAATAGTGATAGGTATATGCAGATGGGACCAAATAACTAGGTCAATACCGTTCACACTGCTAGTCACCAGCGATAAGAAAAGACAAACAGATGACTAATAATAAATCTGTTAAAGTAACCTAAATGCTTATATGCAGTATATGAGATCAGATAGATGAGGAAGAAAGATCAATGGTGATACTGCTGTTGGTGTCACATATCACATATAGAAGGAAGATGACTCCTACTCTACAAAACATGGTATTCACAGGAAGTCTCCTCTCCAGGTACTAACCCAGCCCAACGCTGTTAGGCTTCCAAGATCGGACGAGATCGGGCATTAGCAGCGTGGTATGATAGTAGAGGGAGTATGTGACCTGTATACCAATGAGAGTGCATCTACTGTATATAAGAAATTTAATAGAAAGGTACAGATACTGTTGAGAAAAAATAATATGTGGATCTACTTTCTATGTTAGGCACGGCGTAACAAACCCCACGTCCGTGGTATTGTGCGCCCTGGATCGCAGGTGAGAGTCCACGGAAAGATAGAGAAATAAGGAAAAAAGAAAAGAAGAAAATATAGATATCTCCTTATTATGTATATGATAGACTAATATTTTTAAAGACACTGCATTAGACAAAAGGTTTACAATATTATATCAGTCAATGTAAATGATGTTATACTTATGACAGCATGTATGATTTTGAAACAACTGATCTTCTCAAAAAAATATATATATGTGGCTAGTACACTTCGATATTATTGTCCTAAAGTAGACAAAAAATAGATTGAAGTAGAGTGACCGGAGATTATAATATTGTCAGTTTCTCAGACATTAATATTTCATAAATTAAATAAGAAAAAAGGTCACCCTCAGGTTATGCACTGTGTATTTAATGTATATTGCTAAAGTGTTCTGGGTAGGCAGGGTAGAGATTGTCAAATAATAGTTAAGACCATTTGTTGGTATGACGCCCTCTAGTTTAAATTCCAGCAATGTCCCAGATAATTTATGCAGTTTGGTTTAGATAAAGTCTGCCCAAAATATAGTATAAGCATGTAAATATATATGCAAATAAGCATAGGAATATGAGTGCAACAAACCTCTATCTATTGGATGCACCCGGAGGACGGATGGCAGCTTACGGTTTCACACAATTGAGAAGTCAGGAGATGGATGTCAGAGCGTCATAGTATAAGAAGGCTGGTGCCAGCGGTCCCGCTGTGGGAAGACGTGTTTCGCCCGTTCGGGCTTGTCCAAGAAGCGACCTTCCTCCAGACAAGATGCTGACACAGTTGTATGGAAGAAATGCAGACCGTTTACTTCCACAGCATAGTAAACAGACTTTTTCACAGCAAGTTCAATGGGTACCTTAATTAGGCACCAGTTCACAAACAGCATGTACACAATCTCAGGCTCCCTGTCTCCAACCCACTGATCCACCCTCTATTGCCTGGCCATTTGTTGGCATCAGGAGCCCTGTCCCTTGCCCTAACAATCTTTATAAGAGTGTGGCACAGGTGTGCCTGATTGCTGGGAGTGCTCGCTCCAATACCTGGACCGGATCTACATGGATGGGATCTCATGTATGAAATTGCAGGGTATTTCTGTGTATCAACAGCAATTCAATAATATAATTTCCAACTGCCAGATAATCTTTTATACAACATTAAAGAGACAACCTGCTGTGTCCCAACACCTCCCTGGGCTTTCTCTTGGTCCAGCCCTAAACCCAGGTTGCCTTAGCTCGAGCCACCCGAACTGTTGGGCCCTGTCCTGCAAACTCCTGGGGTGGCATCCGTACTAGATTGCCACATATCCTTCCCCGTAATCTTCGAGCCTTGAAGCTGAGTCCTTCTTTGGTGCACATACCTGCTCGCCAATCTCAGGTGTACCCCTTTTCGGGTCGGTCTCTCTCCAAGTCCACCCCCCCCCCCTTTTATCTTCACCCCACAGAGCTCTGCACCTTTTGAGGAGAGGAACTTCCTTGAAAGGGCATCCGCATTGCCCTGTAATCCTCCTGCTTTGTGCTGGACCTTGAAGCGGTATGTCTGGAGGGCAGGGAACCACCGTGTTACCTGGGCGTTGATCTCCTTATTTAGGCAAATCCATTGGAGCGGAGCATGATCGGTGATTAAGGTGAACTCCTGTCCCAGGAGATAGTACCTCAGAGTCTCCACTGCCCACTTAATAGCCAGGCATTCCTGCTCTACCGTGGCATATTGCTGTTCCCTAGGCAGTAGTTTCTTGCTGAGGTAGAGGACTGGTTTCTCTTACCCACCTACTTCCTGAGACAACACTGCACCAAGGCCTGCTCCTGAAGCATCTGTTAGGGTCTCCTGCTCTGTGCTGCCACGTCGTCATGGCAACCGGGAGACAAGTGCTAGCGGAGTAACCTGAGCGTAGCTGATACTCCGGTTCGGGTCTTTTGCTGTGCAATGGTTACAGGCTCTGTGCACGGCAGGGGATCCGGTGCTGGTTTTTGTGCTCACAGTCTGTGAGGTCTGAGTGGGGCGTGGACAGCACCTGCTATATAAACCCTCTTCTCAGGTTAGGCAGATGCTGCTGAATCTTTGTTGGTTAGTCAGTTCCTGAAAGCTAGCTAGTACAGTGTAAACTTTGTATTTGTTTGTTGCTTACTGCAAATAGGCCTTGGGATTTGGTATTACACTCTGCCAATCCAGACCTAGCAGTAAGACTGGAGTCAGTCGTTTAACCTGCTGGGGTTATTTTGCTACTCTGTGAACCTAGCAAGTTTGCGGCTGTATTCTCAGACTTGCCTGCCAAAATCCTTTCTCACTGTGCAAGGTGTTCAGGTGTCAGTTTAGTGGCAGTAAGCTGAACCAGTGCACTGCAAGTGAGGACTAGGATTGTGGAGACTCTCCTTGTGTCTATTATTCCATCTCTGACCAAGGAGTTTACTGCCACACCCGTTGGTAACCCTTTAGGGTTTTGCTGTTGCCCTTAGCAACAGCATTTCGGATTCTCTACGTATTAAATCACTACATCTCGCTTCTTTCCATCTGAGCAGTCCTATTACTAGGGAGACACCCAGTTTCTTAGCCTTTGGGCTTCTCTGTTCACTTTGTGTTTATTTTGTTACCCTATTACCTTCTGTGTATGTAATGTTATATTCCCCAGTCTGTCTGTGAGTTCATTTGTTTTGCATCCCTCACCGTTCAGACACCAGTACATTCCTGCTGGCACTGGTGTGCATAACATATTCAGCAGCCGAATACTCCTGTTGAAATTTTGTGGGAATATGGAGCATACCCCTCAAAATACTTTGCAACAGGTGGTCGATCAGGTGCAGGTCCTGACTCGACAATTTAATGATTTGTCCATTAAAATGCACACCTCGCAGGCCGCTGGCGGAGCTCCCGCAGCAGCAGTACCTTCAGGGGTTAAGGAGCCGAAAGTAAATCTCCCGGATTGTTTTTCTGGAGATCGCTCGCAGTTCTTTTGTTTCAAGGAGAGCTGCAAGCTATATTTCCAGCTTAGGCCTCAGTCTTCTGGGTCGGAGATTCAGCGGGTGGGCATAGTGATTTCCTTGCTACAAGGAGACCCACAGGTCTGGGCATATGGGTTGCAGCCTGACTGTCCGTCGCTTAAAAGTGTTGATGCTTTTTTTACGGCACTGGGCATGTTGTATGATGACCCTGACAAGACGGCCTCAGCCGAGGCTCAGATTTCGATCCTTAAGCAAGGGCGAAGGCCAGTTGAGGTTTATTGTACGGAGTTTCGGAGGTTGGCCCATGATACCCAGTGGAATGACCCAGCCCTGAGACACCAGTACCGAAGAGGTCTTTCTAGCCAGTTAAAAGACCAACTGGTACAATATCCCTTGCCTGATAGCTTGGATCAGCTCATGCAGTTATCCATTCGGGTGGATAGACGTCTGAGAGCGCAGGCTTGAAAGGGAGACCGAGGTTTCCTTCTTTCCCAAGGGAACCTCAGACTCTGAGGAATTTTCCGAGGAGCCTATGCAGATTGGGGCTACCCGCCTCTCCTCGCGTGAGAAGACGCGGAGGAGACAGCAGGGGTTATGTTTGTACTGTGGGAATAAAGGTCATGTGGTAGTATCATGCCCAGAAAAGCCGGAAAACTTCAGAACCTGAGGGTGATGGGAAATATCCTGTCAGGTCAGAAGTCGGAATTTCCCAAGAAGACTTTTATCATTCCGGTGACCTTGAAGATCCTCGGTCAAACTGTCAAGACTGAGGCCTTTGTGAACAGTGGGGCCGACGGGGTTTTTATGGACCGCCAATTCGCCCTGAAACACTCTGTTCCCTTAGTACCCTTGGCATCGGAAATTGAGATTTGTGGGTTAAACGGGGAACCATTATCCCAGGGTAAAATTACCTCTTGCACTAGCCAGATTTCTTTGTTTATTGGAGCCACACACTCTGAAAAATTGTCCTTTTATGTGACTGTCTGTACTTTTGCCCCATTGGTGTTGGGGTTACCCTGGTTAAAGGCCCACAATCCTCAATTTGACTGGGTCTCTGGGGAGATTCTTAGTTGGGGTACTGATTGTTTCAGGAGTTGCTTGAGCCTTCCAGTCAGGCTTTCGCAGCAAAGTTTGCCAGGATTGCCAGGATGTTATGCAGATTTTGCGGACGTGTTCTCCAAAAGAGTTGCAGAGGTACTACCTCCCCATCGCCCCTATGACTGTGCCATTGATTTGTTGCCGAATGCTAAGCTTCCCAAGAGCAGGTTGTACTCCCTGTCACGTCCTGAGACTCAGGCTATGGCAGAGTACATTCAGGAGAACTTGGCTAAGGGATTTATCAGACCTTCACAGTCTCCAGTTGGGTCGGGGTTCTTCTTCATGGGTAAAAAGGACGGTTCGTTGCGACCCTGCATCGACTTCAGGGAATTGAACCGTATCACGATTAAAAACTCATACCCACTGCCTCTCATTTCGGTCTTGTTTGACCAGCTTCGTACTGCCACCATTTTTTCTAAGATTGACCTACGCGGTGCTTACAATCTAATCCGAATAAGAGAGGGGGATGAATGGAAGACTGCCTTTAATACCCACTCAGGGCATTATGAATATTTGGTGATGCCTTTTGGGCTCTGTAATGCCCCGGCAGTCTTCCAGGACTTCATGAACGATGTGCTCAGGGAATATTTGGATAGATTCTTGTTGTATACTTAGATGACATCCTAATCTTCTCCCAATCCCTGGAGGAACATCGGAAGCATGTACGCTTAGTCCTCCAGAAACTCAGAGACCACCGGCTTGGGGCGAAGCTGGAGAAGTGCGAATTTGAAGTTCAGCAAATCGCATTTCTAGGATATATTATCTCCCCAGAAGGTTTCCAAATGGAGGGTTCCAAGGTACAGGCAGTCCTGGATTGGGTGCAGCCCACTAGTTTGAAGGTGCTTCAGCGTTTTCTGGGCTTTGAGAATTTTTATAGATGATTTATCGCTGGATTTTCGTCTATAGTGGCGCCCTTGGTGGCACTCACTAAGAAAGGGGCGGATGTTGCTCACTGGTCTTGTGAGGCCAAAGCGGCTTTTGCCCGTCTCAAAAGGGCATTTGTCTCGGCCAAGGTGCTGCGACACCCAGATCCAGAGCGTCCTTTTGTGGTGGAGGTGGATGCCTCTGAGATGGGTATTGGGGCAGTGCTCTCTCAGATGGGGGTGTCTGATAATCGCCTTCATCCCTGTGCTTACTTTTCCGTAAATTTTCACCTGCCGAGATGAATTATGACGTGGGTAACCGGGAATTGTTGGCTATTAAGGATGCACTCGAGGAGTGGAGACACTGGCTTGAGGGGGCTAAGTTTGTGGTCTCAATTCTCACCGACCATAAGAATTTGGCATATTTAGAGTCAGCGAAGCGCCTCAATGCCAGGCAGGCACGATGGGCTTTGTTTTTTGCTCGCTTTAATTTTTTGATAACATATCGCCCTGGGTCAAAAAACATCAAGGCTGATGCGCTCTCGCGGAGTTTTGCTCCAATCCAGGAGACCACCGAGGAGCCATTGCCCATTGTGTCCCCATCATGTATTAAAGTGGGCATTACCCAGGACCTCTTGTCATTAGTCCTTAGAGCACAGGAGCAGGCTCCTCCAGACCTTCCGGTAGGTCTTTTGTTTGTGCCTCCTAGGTTAAGACAGCGAGTGTTCCTGGAATTCCATGCCAAGAAGTTGGCAGGTCACCCGGGTATTGCCAGAACTCGGGAGTTGCTATCTAGGGCGGTGTGGTGGCCCTCGGTGGCTAGGGATGTGGATCAGTGGGTTCGGGCATTTGACATCTGTGCCCGAAATAAGACTCCTAGAGGGGTTCCTGTTGGCCCATTACATCCAATCTCTATTCCATTTAAGCCATGGACCCACATTTCAATGGATTTTGTGGTGGACTTGCCCAAAACCTCGGGGATGACAGCCATCTGGGTTGTCGTTGACAGATTTTCGAAGATGGCGCACTTCGTTCCATTGGTTGGGCTGCCATCGGCCAGACGCCTGTCTGAATTATTTATGCTGCATGTTGTGCGCCTCCACGGGTTGCCACTTGATGTGGTCTGCAGATCCCAGTTTGTGGCCAAATTCTGGAGGGCATTTTGTTCTGATCTCCAGATTTCTGTCAGCTTGTCATCAGGCTACCATCCGCAGTCTAATGGGCAGACTGAAAGGGTGAACAAGTCCTTGGAGCAGTTCCTCAGGTGTTATGTCTCCAAGTGTCAGACTGACTGGGTGGCTCATCTGTCCATGGCGGAGTTTGCCTATAACAACGCGGCTCACTCTGCTACAGGGATCTCTCCCTTCCTTTGTGTGTATGGGCATCATCCTAAGGCCAATTCTTTTGGCCCCCTGGACTCCACGCCTGGTGGTTCCTCTGTGGTTTCGGTCCTTAGAGGTATTTGGAGGAAAGTGAAGAAAGCCCTTGTGTCTGTGTCATTAGTGACCAAAAGGGTTTTTGATAAGCGGAAAAGACCCTGCAGCTTCAAATTAGGAGACTTCGTCTGGTTGTCTACCAAGAATTTGAAGTTGAGACAGCCATCTCATAAGTTAGGCCCCCGGTTCATCGGTCCTTATAAGATCACTAGGGTTATCAATCCGGTGGCATTTCAGTTAGATCTACCCCGTTCTTTGGGTATTAATAAAACATTTAATTGTTCCCTTTTAAAACGGGCGATTAGTAATCCTTCTTCCAGTGGAAGACCTTCCCCTCTTCTGATACGTGGCCAGAGGGAGTTTGTTGTTGAAAGGATTCTTGACTCCAAGATGGTTCGGGGTCGGCTTTCATTTTTGGTGCACTGGAAGGGGTATGGCCCGGAGGAGCGGTCGTGGGTGCGCAGTTGTGATCTTCATGCCCCCAGACTGTTACGCTCTTTCTTCTCGCAGTTCCCCGATAAACCCGGTGGTAGGGGTTCTTTGACCCCTCGTCAGAGGGGGGGTACTGTTAGGGTCTCCTGCTCTGTGCTGCCACGTCGTCATGGCAACCGGGAGACAAGTGCTAGCGGAGTAACCTGAGCGTAGCTGATACTCCGGTTCAGGTCTTTTGCTGTGCAGTGGTTACAGGCTCTGTGCACGGCAGGGGATCCGGTGCTGGTTTTTGTGCTCACAGTCTGTGAGGTCTGAGTGGGGCGTGGACAGCACCTGCTATATAAACCCTCTTCTCAGGTTAGGCAGATGCTGCTGAATCTTTGTTGGTTAGTCAGTTCCTGAAAGCTAGCTAGTACAGTGTAAACTTTTTATTTGTTTGTTGCTTACTGCAAATAGGCCTTGGGATTTGGTATTACACTCTGCCAATCCAGACCTAGCAGTAAGACTGGAGTCAGTCGTTTAACCTGCTGGGGTTCTTTTGCTACTCTGTGAACCTAGCAAGTTTGCGGCTGTATTCTCAGACTTGCCTGCCAAAATCCTTTCTCACTGTGCAAGGTGTTCAGGTGTCAGTTTAGTGGCAGTAAGCTGAACCAGTGCACTGCAAGTGAGGACTAGGATTGTGGAGACTCTCCTTGTGTCTATTATTCCATCTCTGACCAAGGAGTTTACTGCCACACCCGTTGGTAACCCTTTAGGGTTTTGCTGTTGCCCTTAGCAACAGCATTTCGGATTCTCTACGTATTAAATCACTACATCTCGCTTCTTTCCATCTGAGCAGTCCTATTACTAGGGAGACACCCAGTTTCTTAGCCTTTGGGCTTCTCTGTTCACTTTGTGTTTATTTTGTTACCCTATTACCTTCTGTGTATGTAATGTTATATTCCCCAGTCTGTCTGTGAGTTCATTTGTTTTGCATCCCTCACCGTTCAGACACCAGTACATTCCTGCTGGCACTGGTGTGCATAACATATTCAGCAGCCGAATACTCCTGTTGAAATTTTGTGGGAATATGGAGCATACCCCTCAAAATACTTTGCAACAGGTGGTCGATCAGGTGCAGGTCCTGACTTGACAATTTAATGATTTGTCCATTAAAATGCACACCTCGCAGGCCGCTGGCGGAGCTCCCGCAGCAGCAGTACCTTCAGGGGTTAAGGAGCCGAAAGTAAATCTCCCGGATTGTTTTTCTGGAGATCGCTCGCAGTTCTTTTGTTTCAAGGAGAGCTGCAAACTATATTTCCAGCTTAGGCCTCAGTCTTCTGGGTCGGAGATTCAGCGGGTGGGCATAGTGATTTCCTTGCTACAAGGAGACCCACAGGTCTGGGCATATGGGTTGCAGCCTGACTGTCCGTCGCTTAAAAGTGTTGATGCTTTTTTTACGGCACTGGGCATGTTGTATGATGACCCTGACAAGACGGCCTCAGCCGAGGCTCAGATTTCGATCCTTAAGCAAGGGCGAAGGCCAGTTGAGGTTTATTGTACGGAGTTTCGGAGGTTGGCCCATGATACCCAGTGGAATGACCCAGCCCTGAGACACCAGTACCGAAGAGGTCTTTCTAGCCAGTTAAAAGACCAACTGGTACAATATCCCTTGCCTGATAGCTTGGATCAGCTCATGCAGTTATCCATTCGGGTGGATAGACGTCTGAGAGCGCAGGCTTGAAAGGGAGACCGAGGTTTCCTTCTTTCCCAAGGGAACCTCAGACTCTGAGGAATTTTCCGAGGAGCCTATGCAGATTGGGGCTACCCGCCTCTCCTCGCGTGAGAAGACGCGGAGGAGACAGCAGGGGTTATGTTTGTACTGTGGGAATAAAGGTCATGTGGTAGTATCATGCCCAGAAAAGCCGGAAAACTTCAGAACCTGAGGGTGATGGGAAATATCCTGTCAGGTCAGAAGTCGGAATTTCCCAAGAAGACTTTTATCATTCCGGTGACCTTGAAGATCCTCGGTCAAACTGTCAAGACTGAGGCCTTTGTGAACAGTGGGGCCGACGGGGTTTTTATGGACCGCCAATTCGCCCTGAAACACTCTGTTCCCTTAGTACCCTTGGCATCGGAAATTGAGATTTGTGGGTTAAACGGGGAACCATTATCCCAGGGTAAAATTACCTCTTGCACTAGCCAGATTTCTTTGTTTATTGGAGCCACACACTCTGAAAAATTGTCCTTTTATGTGACTGTCTGTACTTTTGCCCCATTGGTGTTGGGGTTACCCTGGTTAAGGGCCCACAATCCTCAATTTGACTGGGTCTCTGGGGAGATTCTTAGTTGGGGTACTGATTGTTTCAGGAGTTGCTTGAGCCTTCCAGTCAGGCTTTCGCAGCTAAGTTTGCCAGGATTGCCAGGATGTTATGCAGATTTTGCGGACGTGTTCTCCAAAAGAGTTGCAGAGGTACTACCTCCCCATCGCCCCTATGACTGTGCCATTGATTTGTTGCCGAATGCTAAGCTTCCCAAGAGCAGGTTGTACTCCCTGTCACGTCCTGAGACTCAGGCTATGGCAGAGTACATTCAGGAGAACTTGGCTAAGGGATTTATCAGACCTTCACAGTCTCCAGTTGGGTCGGGGTTCTTCTTCATGGGTAAAAAGGACGGTTCGTTGCGACCCTGCATCGACTTCAGGGAATTGAACCGTATCACGATTAAAAACTCATACCCACTGCCTCTCATTTCGGTCTTGTTTGACCAGCTTCGTACTGCCACCATTTTTTCTAAGATTGACCTACGCGGTGCTTACAATCTAATCCGAATAAGAGAGGGGGATGAATGGAAGACTGCCTTTAATACCCACTCAGGGCATTATGAATATTTGGTGATGCCTTTTGGGCTCTGTAATGCCCCGGCAGTCTTCCAGGACTTCATGAACGATGTGCTCAGGGAATATTTGGATAGATTCTTAGTTGTATACTTAGATGACATCCTAATCTTCTCCCAATCCCTGGAGGAACATCGGAAGCATGTACGCTTAGTCCTCCAGAAACTCAGAGACCACCGGCTTGGGGCGAAGCTGGAGAAGTGCGAATTTGAAGTTCAGCAAATCGCATTTCTAGGATATATTATCTCCCCAGAAGGTTTCCAAATGGAGGGTTCCAAGGTACAGGCAGTCCTGGATTGGGTGCAGCCCACTAGTTTGAAGGCGCTTCAGCGTTTTCTGGGCTTTGAGAATTTTTATAGATGATTTATCGCTGGATTTTCGTCTATAGTGGCGCCCTTGGTGGCACTCACTAAGAAAGGGGCGGATGTTGCTCACTGGTCTTGTGAGGCCAAAGCGGCTTTTGCCCGTCTCAAAAGGGCATTTGTCTCGGCCAAGGTGCTGCGACACCCAGATCCAGAGCGTCCTTTTGTGGTGGAGGTGGATGCCTCTGAGATGGGTATTGGGGCAGTGCTCTCTCAGATGGGGGTGTCTGATAATCGCCTTCATCCCTGTGCTTACTTTTCCGTAAATTTTCACCTGCCGAGATGAATTATGACGTGGGTAACCGGGAATTGTTGGCTATTAAGGATGCACTCGAGGAGTGGAGACACTGGCTTGAGGGGGCTAAGTTTGTGGTCTCAATTCTCACCGACCATAAGAATTTGGCATATTTAGAGTCAGCGAAGCGCCTCAATGCCAGGCAGGCACGATGGGCTTTGTTTTTTGCTCGCTTTAATTTTTTGATAACATATCGCCCTGGGTCAAAAAACATCAAGGCTGATGCGCTCTCGCGGAGTTTTGCTCCAATCCAGGAGACCACCGAGGAGCCATTGCCCATTGTGTCCCCATCATGTATTAAAGTGGGCATTACCCAGGACCTCTTGTCATTAGTCCTTAGAGCACAGGAGCAGGCTCCTCCAGACCTTCCGGTAGGTCTTTTGTTTGTGCCTCCTAGGTTAAGACAGCGAGTGTTCCTGGAATTCCATGCCAAGAAGTTGGCAGGTCACCCGGGTATTGCCAGAACTCGGGAGTTGCTATCTAGGGCGGTGTGGTGGCCCTCGGTGGCTAGGGATGTGGATCAGTGGGTTCGGGCATTTGACATCTGTGCCCGAAATAAGACTCCTAGAGGGGTTCCTGTTGGCCCATTACATCCAATCTCTATTCCATTTAAGCCATGGACCCACATTTCAATGGATTTTGTGGTGGACTTGCCCAAAACCTCGGGGATGACAGCCATCTGGGTTGTCGTTGACAGATTTTCGAAGATGGCGCACTTCGTTCCATTGGTTGGGCTGCCATCGGCCAGACGCCTGTCTGAATTATTTATGCTGCATGTTGTGCGCCTCCACGGGTTGCCACTTGATGTGGTCTGCAGATCCCAGTTTGTGGCCAAATTCTGGAGGGCATTTTGTTCTGATCTCCAGATTTCTGTCAGCTTGTCATCAGGCTACCATCCGCAGTCTAATGGGCAGACTGAAAGGGTGAACCAGTCCTTGGAGCAGTTCCTCAGGTGTTATGTCTCCAAGTGTCAGACTGACTGGGTGGCTCATCTGTCCATGGCGGAGTTTGCCTATAACAACGCGGCTCACTCTGCTACAGGGATCTCTCCCTTCCTTTGTGTGTATGGGCATCATCCTAAGGCCAATTCTTTTGGCCCCCTGGACTCCACGCCTGGTGGTTCCTCTGTGGTTTCGGTCCTTAGAGGTATTTGGAGGAAAGTGAAGAAAGCCCTTGTGTCTGTGTCATTAGTGACCAAAAGGGTTTTTGATAAGCGGAAAAGACCCTGCAGCTTCAAATTAGGAGACTTCGTCTGGTTGTCTACCAAGAATTTGAAGTTGAGACAGCCATCTCATAAGTTAGGCCCCCGGTTCATCGGTCCTTATAAGATCACTAGGGTTATCAATCCGGTGGCATTTCAGTTAGATCTACCCCGTTCTTTGGGTATCAATAAAACATTTAATTGTTCCCTTTTAAAACGGGCGATTAGTAATCCTTCTTCCAGTGGAAGACCTTCCCCTCTTCTGATACGTGGCCAGAGGGAGTTTGTTGTTGAAAGGATTCTTGACTCCAAGATGGTTCGGGGTCGGCTTTCATTTTTGGTGCACTGGAAGGGGTATGGCCCGGAGGAGCGGTCGTGGGTGCGCAGTTGTGATCTTCATGCCCCCAGACTGTTACGCTCTTTCTTCTCGCAGTTCCCCGATAAACCCGGTGGTAGGGGTTCTTTGACCCCTCGTCAGAGGGGGGGTACTGTTAGGGTCTCCTGCTCTGTGCTGCCACATCGTCATGGCAACCGGGAGACAAGTGCTAGCGGAGTAACCTGAGCGTAGCTGATACTCCGGTTCAGGTCTTTTGCTGTGCAGTGGTTACAGGCTCTGTGCACGGCAGGGGATCCGGTGCTGGTTTTTGTGCTCACAGTCTGTGAGGTCTGAGTGGGGCGTGGACAGCACCTGCTATATAAACCCTCTTCTCAGGTTAGGCAGATGCTGCTGAATCTTTGTTGGTTAGTCAGTTCCTGAAAGCTAGCTAGTACAGTGTAAACTTTTTATTTGTTTGTTGCTTACTGCAAATAGGCCTTGGGATTTGGTATTACACTCTGCCAATCCAGACCTAGCAGTAAGACTGGAGTCAGTCGTTTAACCTGCTGGGGTTCTTTTGCTACTCTGTGAACCTAGCAAGTTTGCGGCTGTATTCTCAGACTTGCCTGCCAAAATCCTTTCTCACTGTGCAAGGTGTTCAGGTGTCAGTTTAGTGGCAGTAAGCTGAACCAGTGCACTGCAAGTGAGGACTAGGATTGTGGAGACTCTCCTTGTGTCTATTATTCCATCTCTGACCAAGGAGTTTACTGCCACACCCGTTGGTAACCCTTTAGGGTTTTGCTGTTACCCTTAGCAACAGCATTTCGGGTTCTCTACTTATTAAATCACTACATCTCGCTTCTTTCCATCTGAGCAGTCCTATTACTAGGGAGACACCCAGTTTCTTAGCCTTTGGGCTTCTCTGTTCACTTTGTGTTTATTTTGTTACCCTATCACCTTCTGTGTATGTAATGTCATATTCCCCAGTCTGTCTGTGAGTTCATTTGTTTTGCATCCCTCACCGTTCAGACACCAGTACATTCCTGCTGGCACTGGTGTGCATAACAGCATCCATCTGCAGGATGAACCTTTTATCGAAGTCTGGGGCTATCAATAGGGGTGCTTTACACAGGGCAATTTTTAAGTACTTCCAGGCCTCATGTACCTGGAACGTCCACACAAGCTTGTCCAGACTTTGCTTTTTCAAGCAATCAGTGAGCGGGGCTGCTCTGGTTGCAAAGTTCGGGATAAACTTTCGGTAATATCCTACCAGGCCTTAAAAAGCCCTGAGTTGGGTTTTCCTCTCAGGCCTTGGCCAGGCAGCAACTGCCTCCACCTTATTGACCTGAGGTTTTATTTGGCCCCGGACCACCACTAACCCCAAGTACTTAGTCTCTGTGACATACCTATCGCACACTTCTCTGGGTTGGCCGTGAAGCCGTGGAAGTTCAGAGTCTTTAATACAGCTTCCACTTAGACCAGATGAGACTCCCAGTAGTCGTTGAAGATAACAATGTCATCTAGGTACGCACTTTCGGTGGGGCTGGAGGAGCTTATTCATAGCCCGCTGGAATGTGGCCGGGGCCCCGTGAAGACCAAATGACAAGACTCGATACTGAAACAGGCCATTTGGGGTGGAAAAAGCATTTTTTTGCCTTGGTAGCCTTAGTGAGGGGAATCTGCCAATAGCCTTTAGTTCGGTCAAGAGTGGTCAAGTATTGGCTGTGGGCCAGTTGCTCGATCATCTCATCAACGCATGGCATGGGGTAGGCATCAAATTAAGATACTTGGTTCAGCGTGCGGAAGTCGTTGCAGAACCACAGTGCTCCGGACGGCTTGGGAACCAGCACTATGGGGTTATTCCACCTGCTGGTGGACTCTTCAATAACCCCCAGACGTAATGTTTCCTCCACTTCCTTGCGTACTGCATCCCTCTTTGCCTCGGGTATCTAGTACGGCAGCAGATTGACCACTACCCCCGGAGGAGTAACGATATCATGCTCGATGATCTTAGTCCTCCCTGGAATCACCGAAAAGACATCTAAATTTCTCCTGACCATGTCTTGAGCTTGAAGCGTCTTGACCTCGTCGAGAAATCCGTCAATTGGGACTGCGCATGCCAAGATCTTGGCCACTCTTGCAGTTACTGTCTCTGAGCTATCCTTCCAAGGCTTCAGCAGAGTTATATGATAGACCTGTTTAAGCTTTCGCTTCCCTAGTTAGCTCACACGATAAGTCACTGGTCCCACAGCCTCAAGCACTGTATATGGCCCGTGCCAATGGGCATAAAACTTACCCTCCACTGTGGGTACCAGGACCAAGACCTTTTCTCCAGGGTTAAAACTCTGTTTCTCAGCTTGGGCATCATAATGACTTTTCTGTCTAGCCTGGGCCTGAGTCATATTGTCCATGACCAACAGAGCTATCTGCTGGAACCACCCGTAGAGCTGGTGAACGAACTGTACTACATTTGGCTCCTGGGACCTCTGTTGTTCCCATCCTTCCTTTATGAGGTCCAGGATTCCCTGGGACTGTCTGCTGTACAACAACTCAAAGGGGCTGAAGCCCGTAGAGAACTGGAAATCCTCTCAGATGGTGAACATCAGAAAAGTTAGGAGCTGGTCCCAATCCCTTTTGTCCTGGGCGACTGCCCTCCTGAGCATCTGCTTGAGTGTGTGGTTAAAAAGCTCCCCCAAGGCATCAGTCTGGGGATGATACACTGAGATGCGAATCTTCTTAACCCCTAGCAGCCGATATAAGTCGCTCATCAGCCGGGACATAAAGAGGGTCCCCTGGTCAGTGAGGACCTGCTTGGGTATGCCCAGGTGGGAGAAGATCAGCAATAGTTATTTGGCAATGGTTGCTCTCTTCATATTTCTTGGAGGGGTGGCTTCAGGGTATCGTGTGGCATAATCAAGGAGGACTAAGATATACTGATATCCCCTTGCTGATTTTTCTACTGTCCCCACAATATCCATCCCAATCCTTTCAATGGGAACGGAAATCACTGGAAGAGGGATGAGGGGAGCTCTGTACTGGGGCTTTGGTGCAGTACGTAGGCAGATGGGACACTCCTAACAGTACTTTACTACCGACGCTTGGATTCCCGGCCATAAAAACCTACACTGCTGTATCCTCTGCAGAGTTTTCTCCTCCCCTAAATGTCTTTCCCACAACTGTGAATGGGCAGCTTCCAGGACAAGAGGCTGATGGACCCGTGGTACTATAAGCTGCTCAACTTTCTTGCGCCATTCCTCGACAACCCGATATAAGCCCTCATTCCGAGTTGATCGCTCGCTAGCTGCTTTTAGCAGCAGTGCACACGCTAGGCCGCCGCCCTCTGGGAGTGTATCTTAGCTTAGCAGATTAGCGAATGAAAGATTAGCAGAACTGCTCGAAAATCTTTTCCGGCAGTTTCTGAGTAGCTCCAGACCTACTTCTAAATTGCGATCACTGCAGTCTGTTTAGTTCCTGGTGTGACGTCACAAACACACTCTGCGTTCGGCCTGTGTTTTTACCTGGCATGCCTGCGTTTTTCAGCACACTCCCTGAAAATGCTGAGTTGCCACCCAGAAACACCCACTTCCTGTCAATCACACTACGAACACTCGAGCGACTGAATAGCGTCGCTCGACCTTGTGTAAAACTACAAAGTTTTGTGTGAAAGTACTTAGCGCATGTGCGCTGCGTACCATGCGCATGTGCATAAATGCCGTTTTTCACCTGATCGCTGCGCTGCGAAAATCGTCAGTGAGCGATCAACTCGGAATGAGGGCCATAGTAAATCCTTCTCTACTATGAAGTAAGGTCGAATATATTTTCCCATTATAAGTACAAATGTTCTGGAAAGCATTCGCGAGGTTCGGGTCTTCCCGCTTGTCTCGTCCGAAATCCTGAAGTGACATGACAGTTCTCAATGTCTTTTTATCACTCGCCTCCTCCATATCAGTCGGCTCTTCTGGCATACACGTACCGACTCCACACACACACACTCGGTTCCTGAGGATTTATTTGACCTTCAAGCCACGAAGCTGGGAGAGGAAGGCAGCTCCTCGAGTTGAAATGCCAGCAGTTCCGATAGGCCAGAGAAATCTTGTGCCAGGATCAAAGGATAGGGTGAGTGCAGGATGATGGCTGTCACAAGCTGGATTGTCCGCCCCCTATGTTGCACTGGAAACTGCACTCTTTGGTACTTGCGAGTTGCTCTATGGATGCAGAGCACCTCAACCACAGGTAAGACCCGGTCAGCGTCTTCAGGGACCGACCCTGCGGAGATAATTAACAACTCACTTCCAGTATCGACAAGCGCCTGGATTGGCCATGCTGCAATCTGGAGGGTCACCTGGAACAGGGAGGGCACAGACGAACCCTTGTTTCTGACACGGCTGTAGGCTGGTTGCCCTGATTTCCCTGTGCCACACTCCATAGGCTCAGGTTGTTTGGTACAGTCCTTTTGGATGTAGCCCTGTTCCCCGCACTCATAGCAGATGACCAGATTTGTCTGAGCCCCCGTTTCCGGAGGTCAACGGGTCCGGGGTCTTGGGACTGGTCGAGTCTCTCGGTCTGAGGGCTTAGCCATTTTCCCCAGTGCAGCATATCTCTCCATTGCGGTGGCTAGGTCCTTCATATTTTGAGGGTCAGCCTGGAGAACCTACCTCTGCATGCCTCTAGGACCAGCACACAGTGGTATATGGCTACGGTCTCCACCACTTCGGCAGCCATATTCCTTTCCGTCTGAAGCCAAGAACTCACCATTTTTAGAAGTTCAGGGAGCTGGATTCGAGAATTCTCTGTCGAGGTCCAATGCCAGTCCTGGAACCGCTGGGCTTTGCAGGCCTTGGTTACATCCTGAAGCTGCGAATAGTTGGATGCCTGGTCCGCTGGGAGGTCATGGTACATTTTCTGGGGATCCCCTGTCGAATATGGGGCCAGCTTATTCGCCCAGCTATCCTCTAACCATCCCAACCATGTGGCCGTGCTCTCAAAGATCCCTAGGTAGGCTTCCATATCGTCTATGGGACACATCTTTTGCAATGGCCTAGGCTCCTGATGATGCTGTCGCAGGAGAGCCACTTCATCACGAATCAGGTGCAGGGTTTCCTGCTGAGCCTGTACTTGTGTTTGGAGAAGCTACATCTGGGATTGTTGTCCCGCAGCCACATTAGTTAGGGCCCTTAACTACTCCTCCATGGTGGATGGGATGGATGCACGGTATATGAATCTCGCATCCCTTAACATACACCACCAAACCTCAATTCAACAAAAAAAAAAACCCACAAACCTCCCTCCTCCCCCTTTTTTTTTTAAACTAATTGACACACACACCCTGGCTGTTTGCAGAGTCTGTGTAGACTGTCACGGCTCCAGCGGCTCCTGCAGCCACTGTGTTCCCGCTGCGCTTGGTGCACCCAGCAGGGGGTCCTTGTTCGGGCGCCAATTTGTAACAAGCGACCTCCCACCAGACAAGATGCTGACACAGTTGTACGGAAGAAATGCAGACTGTTTACTTCCACAGCATAGTAAACAGACTTTTTCACAGCAAGTTCAATGGGTACCTTAATTAGGCACCAGTTCACAAACAGCATGTACACAATCTCAGGCTCCCTGTCTCTAACCCACTGATCCGCTCTCTATTGCCTGGCCACTTGTTGGCATCAGGAGCCCTGAGCCCTTGCCCTAACCAGCTTTATAAAAGTGTGGCACAGGTGTGCCTGATTGCTGGGAGCGCTCGCTCCAATACCTGGACCGGACCTACATGGATGGGATCTCATGTATGAAATAGCAGGGTATTTCTGTGTATCAACAGCAATTCAATAATATAATTTCCAACTGCCAGATAATCTTTGATACAATATTAAAGAGACAACCTGCTGTGTCCCAACACCTGGGCTTCCTCTTGGTCCAGCCTTATACACAGGTTGCCTTAGCTCGAGGAACCCAAACTGTTGTGTCCTGTCCTGCAAACACCCAGGGTGGCATCAGGACTGGACTGCCACCATATATATATATATATATATATATATATATATATATAGGGTGGTATCGGGATCCCAACGCTTGGGATGATGACAGTTTTTCCCTTTTCATTTACTTAGAAATGGATCTCAAATTCTTCTCACATTACTACTCTGTGCTGTTGGAGGGCCATACTCCTTTTACTATGTAGCTCGTAGGGGTATGTTTACTAAAGTACGGGTATTCGCCAGAGGCATGATGGCTTTATCCTTTACATAAAAGAGTTGCTTTAGCAGTGCTGTCCCCAGCAGAACCCCGGGCTGACCATGACAGGTTACGCCGGTAAAAGCTTCCTTATGCAAAAGAAAGTCTATTTATCAAAGATCACCGTGATACAAGTACTGTTCCAATCCGTGTTCTGTTATGGCCATCTCAGGATGGTGATAGACGTTTAGAATTATTATTTTTATGACTAATTACTTGGCTAGCCAGGTGCCACATGTTCATATCCCTATAGACTAGCCCAGTGAAGCTCAGCTGCCTCAGTAAGGGTTTTATAGTTAAATTGTGGGAGCATATAAAAACAGAGCAAGTAACTGCATCTGGGCAAAACCATGCTGCACTACAGGTGGGGCTGATTTAAAATGTGCAGAGATTCAGATTTGGATGTGGTTTGTCAAAACTGAAATTTAAATTTCAGTGTAAAAATAAACCAGCACAGTTTGTGTTGACTACATGCACATGATTTTATATATATATATTTGAATATTTGTGTATATATATATATATATATATATATGTATATGTGTGTATATATATATATATATATATATGTATATAGATAGATAGATATTTTTTTTTTCATTATTTTTTATTTTATTTCTTTATTATAATTTTTTTGTAGCCCTTATATTGCATATTGGTTTGTTCCAGATACAGTTGTTGTTGTTGTTGTTGTTGTTGTTGTTGTTCTTATTTTATTATTTTGCTTTACTCCAACCTCAGAATCATCCCCAATAGGTAATTTTTTTAAATCAAGATAAGTGACAAAGAAAAATCAATGAAATTGTTGCATTTTAATATGAACACACTACTATGTGTAATAAAGTTGATACATCATGCTTTTTTGTAGTCATTGTTTCATTATAATATCCCTTAAACAGTAAAGTACCCATAATATCAATAACTGTATTGTTCATATACAAATGAAAACTGTTCCTGTTAGATTACAGAATGATAATATCTTTTTAAAATCTCTTAAAATATGTTTTGGGGTTTTTTTTTTTTTCTCTTCAAAAGCTATTTAAATGTAACTGGTGACATGTAGCTTTAAGACCTCACAGAATGCCATGAAAATGCAGGTAGCAATTGCACTTCCTATCAAATATTGATATCTTCACTTATATATAAGTAATTCATTACATTCTGTTTCTGGGGCAGCATTTCTAATTAAATTGCTGTAAACTGGCTTCTAGTTTCACAGACGTGACAGATAGCACTTCAGAATGTTTCACTTTGTCTGTGAAATGCTTTGCAAATATGTTCTGTGGAATAGAGCTGTGAAAGGGAAGGTTGTTTTTTGCACTCCGTATATCATTAAAATCTAAGTTATGTCCAACTGTTTATTGGTTTTATGTTCTGAGTTTGCAAATAATGCCCATTTTTTTCATATTTTTTCATACCTCCCAACATGACCCTCTCCAGGAGGGACAGAATGCTCTGCTCCTGGACTTCCCTTTTAATTTATGATTGCCGGCAACTGTGCTGTAACACCTTTCTTATCCATTAACCTGTTCAACACAGGTGCCGGCAATCATAAATTAAGAGAAAAGTCCAGGAGCAGAGCATTGTGTCCCTCCTGGAGAGGGTCTTGTTGGGAGGTATGCTTTTTCATGTTATCATTAATGCTATTTATTGATCATGCATCAACATTAACAAAAGTCACAAGCATTCTTAATAAACAAATAGTAATTATATAGTAAAAAATATATCAATCTGTAGATTTACTAATGCCTAGGGAGTTAAGCTGGTTAAACACACACCCGTTATCGGGTGAACGGCCCAACGATTGTATACTGTAGCATACCTCCCAACATGACCCTCTCCAGGAGGCACAGAATGCTCTACTCCTGGACTTCCCTCTTAATTGATGATTGCCATCACCTGTGGTGAGACACCTTTCTTATCCATTAACCCATACCTCCTAACATTACCCTCTCCAGGAGGGACATAATGCTCTGCTTCTGGACTTCCTCCTTAATTTATGATTGCCAGCACCTGTTTTGAACAGGTTAATCATACCTCCCAACATGACCCTCTCCAGGAGGGACAGAATGCTCTGCTCCTGGACTTCCCTTTTAATTTATGATTGCCGGCTCCTGTGCTGTAACACCTTTCTTATCCATTAACCTGTTCAACACAGGTGCCGGCAATCATAAGTTAAGAGAAAAGACCAGGAGCAGAGCATGGTGTCCCTCCTGGAGAGGGTCTTGTTGGGAGGTATGGGTTAATGGATACGAAATGTGTTTTAGCACAGGTGAAGGCAATAAAAAATTAAGAGGAAAGTCCAGGAGCAGAATATTCTGTCCCTCCTGGAGAGGGTCATGTTGGGAGGTATGATTAACCTGTTCAAAACAGGTGCCGGCAATCATACATTAAGAGAAAAGTCCAGAAGCAGAGCAGTGTGTCCCTCCTGGAGAGGGTCATGTTGGGAGGTATGCTGTAGGTGTGCATTCTGTACCGTTGCAGGAGCATTAGCCGATAAGTGGCTTCTAATGCTCCTGCAACAGCCAGGATCGGGAGGACGCATCTTATGTGCTGTTTAATACATACTTGCCTACCTGACCCTCTCCATGAGGGAGAAAATGCTCTGTTCCTGGACTTTCCTGGTAATGTATGATTGCCATCACCTGTGGTGAGCTAGTTAATTGATAAGAAAGGTGTTTCACCACAGGTGATGGCAATCATACATTACCAGGAAAGTCCAGGAACAGAGCATTTTCTCCCTCATGGAGAGGGTCAGGTAGGCAAGTATGGTTTAATATTTGTCTGGCCAAGGTTCTGATCCCACAGAAGCCAGTTCACAATAAGCTATTTTAGTACAGTATGTATGCAGCTGACAGGCAAGGCTGGCTCTACTATTAGGCAGCTGCCCAGGAGTGCCAGCCACTGGGGGTCACCATGGAGTACACAATAAAAATAATAAAAGCTATCTCTTTCAGTCATATATCCCAATATGACCTATTCCAGGAGGAACAAAATGCTCTGCTCCTGGACTTCCCTTTTAATTTATTATTGCCATCACCTGTGCTGAAACACCTTTCTTATCAATTAACTAGTTCAACACAGGTGATGGTACTAAGAAATTAAGAGGGAAGTACAGGAACAGAGCATTTTATCAATCCTGGAATAGGTCATGTTGGGAGGAATGCTTTCAGTCGCGTCCGCGACTACTGATGACCAGGGCTGAAGCTACCAAGGTGTCAAGCCTATATAACTCTCACCTGCCACTGCAGAAGAGTCAGCAACAGTGGTGCTGCTGCTCCATAGAGCCTGGTAAGCAGGGGGTGGGGGGAAGGCTTGTGGGGGTCATTCTGAGTTGTTCGCTAGCAGATTTCGGTCGCAGCGCAGTGATCAGGCAAAAAAATGGCACTTCTGCGCATGCGTATTCCGCACAATGCCACGTGGCTGTCCGAATACAGGGCGTTTTCGTGTCGTCAAAACAGGAACTGAATAGTCTGAAGTGATCGCAATCGCTGAGTAGGTCTGGAGCTACTCTGAAACTGCACAAAATTATTTTGTAGCCACTCTGCGATCCTTTCGTTTGCACTACTGCTAAGCTAAAATACTCTCCCAGAGGGCGACGGCATAGCATTTGCACGGCTGCTAAAAACAGCTAGTGAACAACTCGGAATGACCACCTGTGTGTGTGTCCATGAGTGCTAGCAGGGTGTGAGTGTGTATGTATGGGGAGTAATGAGTGCTGACAAGGTTATCATGTCTTTAGGGAGGGTTTAAGGAATACTTATGGGAAGACTGTGTGTGTGTGGGGGGGGGGCGGTGTATGGGTTAATGGGTGCTGTGTGTTTGTGTGTGTTTTGTGTGTGCTAATGAGTGCTGCCAGCCAGGGTGTGTGTTTGTGTGTGTTAATGAGTGCTGCCAGGGTGTGTCATTAGTTGGGGCATTTCTATATAGTATATTATGAAATCGGGACACTGCTGTATGGCATATTATAAAGTGGGGGCAATGATGCGTGGCATATTATAATTGGAAGGAGCAGGGGCCGTGGGTGAAATGTTGCCTAGGGCACCAAGCAACCGTGCTCTGTTCACATGGGCTGGTGGCAGGTCAAGCTGGGGATAAACTGCTTGGGTGATCAGAAGCGTTTAACCTGGTCAGTCGGGGATTGAATAGGTGTATACCCAGCTGTGTACGCATGAATATCGGTATCATTTTACAGATAGGCCACCTTGACTGTGTATGGTTGATGAGGTCATGTCAAGTGTTATCATACACAAAAAAATAAAATATATAAATAAAATAAACACGATTATTTAATCGTACTGTACTCAGCAACTTTTTATTTTTCCCCTCCAGAAGGGTGCCCAGAGGGGAATGAAGGTGATCACTGGGAAGGAGGGGGGGGGGGGGTGTAGGCGAGACACTTTGGGCCTGTTTCAGGGGTGCATGCAAACAACTGGCAATGCCTTTCTTTGCACAGTTGAGCAATTATTTGCTACTGTGCTTGAACAAAATATTCTGGAAACCCTTACAGTTCATGCATTAATCTTAGTGTACTCACAAAGGCGTTATTGGTATTGCATATGGGATAGCTGGCATCAGAACTCAAGATGCAAAATTATGGGTGGTGATTGGGTATGTGATGGTAGAATCGGGGGCATTTCAGTACAAGCGGGCAGCGTTCTTAGATGCATAGCCACTTCCACAGAGGCCATGTTCAGATGGATAAACTACCTTGCATTAGGCAGGTGCAAAAGTCCATGGTAGACTCAATGGGGCACCACTGGTGCCCGTCTAGAACCAGTGGAGGTGTTATTGCATGCGGTGGTGCAGAAAGTGTGTGGGCTAGACACACACAGTCTCTTCATCCCCAGTGGCATAACTACAGCCCCTGCTGTTTACGCTGCAGATTCCCATGCGGACTTGCCATCTGCATGTCAATCTGCTAAAAGTCCCTCCCAAAATGGCTGCCACCCTGGAGGAGACATATGCTAGAGGCCATGAATGCATCGGTATTCTGATCGCCGGGTTCCCAGCAGCGGGGGCCAGGTAATGAGCATTTTGTCCTTCCTGGAATGGGTCATGTTGGGAGGTTTGAATTGGTATACATTAGGTTTAAGGTAATAGTAATGCCTGTGTACTGTTTATAACACCACCTGATTGAGAGACAATTATTTTATAAATGTTCTTGTAGTGGAACAAAGACAACTTAAAAAACCTTAAAATACACATAGAAAAATAAAATGTATAATTTATCTTGTCACATGCAAGAATAGCAGCAGCCTCTGCACTACTTACACACTGGGACAGGACTCTCTAGACCCTCATTAGATAAAATTTTACACAAGACCCAGACATCCGGGTGGGGAGGAGGAGAAGATGGGTCACTTACACCTCTCTCCACTCTCCTATCACTCCTCTGGTCATAAAGCTCTGTCAATAGCTTATGAAACTTGATACTCCTGTGTCTATGTGTGCACTGGATACTGTCTTGCTCACATTCTGGCTGCCTGGTTCTGCTGCTGCATAAGAGGGAAATCTAGTGATGTCAGTTTGGTCTAGCCAGGGGACCTCTGACAAAGAGGGGCCCGTGGTACCACAAAACAATATGGCACCTTTGCTAGCCATTTGGTAGCCTTTGTAAGCTATTACTTAATAGTCTGGTTAACAATTTGGGAGAGTTGGTTGTGGCAAGCTTTGTACAAGTGATGCAAAAACAGTGTTGAATTTCATACCTGAAATTTATTAATGTAAAAGCGGAGATGAACAAGGATATTTGGCAGCGGGCCCTTGTCGTGAGCAGGAGTCACAGAGCTAGCTTAGAGCACATAAAAAGCACAGTACACTTTACATTCTGAAGACTTGCTCATTTTTAGTTTATTCTCTTGTTAAGATTCCAACAGATGCACCGTGCTCCTGGAAAGTTTGGAAAGCAAAGCACACACATTGCCCTAAGTAGGCTCCATCCCTTCTTGCCTGTTTGCCAAATAACAGCTCCCAAAATTCTCAGCCAACAGTTATACTGAGTGAGAGTATTAGCACATGCCAATGTAGCAATAGATTGACTGGTGAATAAGTGATGGATTCCCCTGCTTTTCATTCCTTAGCACTAAGCTCATAAAGAAACTTAAACCGGTTAGCTTAAAGCTGCTGCTTGTGACTAAATGCAAATAAGAATCTACACTACAGTATTTACAGAAAACACCTACCATAGACAGATACTGTATACAGTATGTCACTGGAATACTGCATGGTACTTATAGCAGGGGCGGATCTACTATGAAATGAATGAAGCTGATGGCCCATTGTCCTCTTGTTTTTATGTACCGTATGGTTATACACCTCTTCACTAATAACACAATCACAGCCAGGCTTCTAGTATAGCATAGTTGCTGTTACAGCTTGGATGCATTTCACATAGCACTGCAGGAGCTGCTGAGATCTGTAGTCTAGCTCTGTGATTTGGGCGGTCATTCCGAGTTGATCGCTCGCTAGCTAGTTTTAGCATCCGTGCAATCGCTATGCCGCCACCCACTGGGAGTGGATTTTAGCTTAGCAGAAGTGCGAACAGTTGTATCGCAGAGCGCCTGCAAAAAAAATTTTGTGCAGTTTCAGAGTAGCTCAAAACCTACTCAGCGCTTGCGATCACTTCAGACTATTCAGTTCCGGATTTGACGTCACAAACCCGCCCAGCGTTCGCCCAGCCATGCCTGCGTTTTTCCTGGCACGCCTGCGTTTTTCCACACACTCCCTGAAAACGGTCAGTTGCCACCCAGAAACGCCCACTTCATGTCAATCACTCTGCGGCAAGCAGTGCGACTGAAATGCATTGCTAGACCCTGTGCAAAAATAGTTAATTGTGCCCGTATGTCGTGCGTGCGCATTGCGCTGCATATGCATGTGCAGAACTGCCAATTTTTAGCCCGATCGCTGCGCTGCGAACAAATTCAGCTAGCGATCAACTCGGAATGACCCCCTTGATCTCTGTAAATAGTGTGAAACATTTATTCTTTTTAAACTACAATTTTCGATAACCTGCAGCAGTGGTGGCTCCGACCTTTGTTGGAGGAGGAGGGCTGTCGCTGCTGCTGGGTTTCCCACTCCTTATCCCTGCCGTGAGCGCCGTCTGGGTCCTGTCACCTGTGTTATGCACAGAACACAGACGCTGGGACCCGGCCCATGGGCAAAAACCATGGCTGATATGGACTGCATCGGCTGCAGCCCATAGAAGCCGGCTAGGGGTAGCAAGACAGAGAGCTGGCTTCCTACAGGAAGCAAGCTCCCTGCCTATTGCAGCCCGGTCTGGCAGTCCTGGAGGGAGGAAACACCTTCCAATGGGACTGTCTATAGTGTCTGTGACTGGCAGGTAAAACTTCCAATAGGAAGTCACTGCCAGTTACAGTGAAGCCAGTGTAGTCTCACGGACTGCATTTAGCTTCACTGACACTGAGCAGGGTGGCAGATTTTACCTGGGGGGTGCTGTACTGCAGCCCATAGGTAAAAACTGCTACTGGCCTGCAGAACTTCTCTTTGTGACATTGGTGGAGCCTGAGAGGGCCCGTTCTAGAAAGGAGACTTGGAGCAATGAAAGGTGATAAGGAGCCTGGGACAAGGAGATGTCTAGTAAGGTAATTTTTCTGGCACTGAGGGGTGTGTTGTGATGTTATTATTGAAAGAGGGAGTGCCTGTGAGGTGATTACTGAAGGGCGCTGCTGTTAGGTGATTATTGAAGAGGGGGAGTGCTGTGAGAGTTAGACATTAAAGGGGCCACATGGGGAGGGTGTGTGCTGTAACTAGACCTGCCCCACAGACTCTCTCCCTGAAACCCACCACATCTGACCCGCAGACTCTCTCACCCCGTCATGCACCACATCTGCCCCCACAGCCTCACGGTGTCAGATACCTGACCTGTCTTTGCAGATACAGGCTGGTGGGAAGGTGCTCACTGTATGGCCCATTTTCAAGTACTCCATCCCACAACCTAGGAGATATAAGTATCAGAGTCTATGGGAATGACCCTATGTATCTGCTTCACACCTGTGTACTATAAATAGCAGTGCACAGGTGAGTGAGAGTAAAAGGGGATATATCAGACTCTGATGGAAAAAAGGGTAAAGAGATTGGATCTGCTTTTGCAAGAGATCCCAACCTATGCTACCTCATCTTGTAAATTCGAGTGCAGAAGATGTACAAGGTTTGTCCCACAAAGAAAGACCAATTTCAAAAATAAATTAATAGGGGTGTGCAGAGTATGTCAGAAATTGTCATATGTATTTCAATAAGCTCAATGTCTTACATCATAATCACAATTTATGTTTAAGCGTACATTACAAGTTGCAGATATACAGTATATATATATATATATATATATATATATATATATATATATATTAGAGATGAGCGGGTTCGGTTTCTTTGAATCCGAACCCGCACGAACTTCACTTTTTTTTCCACGGGTCCGAGCGACTCGGATCTTCCCGCCTTGCTCGGTTAACCCGAGCGCGCCCGAACGTCATCATGACGCTGTCGGATTCTCGCGAGGCTCGGATTCTATCGCGAGACTCGGATTCTATATAAGGAGCCGCGCGTCGCCGCCATTTTCACTCGTGCATTGAGATTGATAGGGAGAGGACGTGTCTGGCGTCCTCTCCATTAGAATAGAGATAGATAGATTAGATAGAGAGAGATTGTGCAGAGTCGCAGACAGAGTTAGTTTACCACAGTCAGTGACCAGTGCAGTTGCTAGTTAACTTTTATTTAATATAATATATCCGTTCACTTCTCTCTGCTATATCCGTTCTCTGCCTGAAAAAAAAAACGATACACAGCACAGTCAGTCACACAGTGTGACTCAGTCTGTGTGCACTCAGCTCAGCCCAGTGTGCTGCACAGTCATCAATGTATAAATTAAAAGCTTATAATTAATTGTGGGGGAGACTGGGGAGCACTGCAGGTTGTTAGCAGGAGCCAGGAGTACAATTATATTAATTAACAGTGCACACTTTTGCTGCAGGAGTGGTGACCAGTGCCTGACCACCAGTATAGTATTGTTGTATACTACTAATATCTCTTTAAATATCAACCAGTCTATATTAGCAGCAGACACAGTACAGTGCGGTAGTTCACGGCTGTGGCTACCTCTGTGTCGGCACACGGCAGGCAGTCCGTCCGACCAGAATTGTATTATTTATTATTATATACCTACCACCTAACCGTGGTTTTTTTTTCATTCTTTATACCGTCATAGTGTCATCCTAATTGTTACGAGTATACTACTATCTCTTTATCAACCAGTGTACAGTGCGGTAGTTCACGGCTGTGGCTACCTCTGTGTCGGCACACGGCAGGCAGTCCGTCCGACCAGAATTGTATTATTTATTATTATATACCTACCACCTAACCGTGGTTTTTTTTTCATTCTTTATACCGTCATAGTGTCATCCTAATTGTTACGAGTATACTACTATCTCTTTATCAACCAGTGTACAGTGCGGTAGTTCACGGCTGTGGCTACCTCTGTGTCGGCACACGGCAGGCAGTCCGTCCGACCAGAATTGTATTATTTATTATTATATACCTACCACCTAACCGTGGTTTTTTTTTCATTCTTTATACCGTCATAGTGTCATCCTAATTGTTACGAGTATACTACTATCTCTTTATCAACCAGTGTACAGTGCGGTAGTTCACGGCTGTGGCTACCTCTGTGTCGGCACACGGCAGGCAGTCCGTCCGACCAGAATTGTATTATTTATTATTATATACCTACCACCTAACCGTGGTTTTTTTTTCATTCTTTATACCGTCATAGTGTCATCCTAATTGTTACGAGTATACTACTATCTCTTTATCAACCAGTGTACAGTGCGGTAGTTCACGGCTGTGGCTACCTCTGTGTCGGCACACGGCAGGCAGTCCGTCCGACCAGAATTGTATTATTTATTATTATATACCTACTACCTAACCGTGGTTTTTTTTTCATTCTTTATACCGTCATAGTGTCATCCTAATTGTTACGAGTATACTACTATCTCTTTATCAACCAGTGTACAGTGCGGTAGTTCACGGCTGTGGCTACCTCTGTGTCGGCAGTCGGCAGGCAGTCCGTCCATCCATAATTGTATTATTATTATAATATATACCACCTAACCGTGGTTTTTTTTTCATTCTTTATACCGTCATAGTGTCATACTAGTTGTTACGAGTATACTACTATCTCTTTATCAACCAGTGTACAGTGCGGTAGTTCACGGCTGTGGCTACCTCTGTGTCGGCAGTCGGCAGGCAGTCCGTCCATCCATAATTGTATTATTATTATAATATATACCACCTAACCGTGGTTTTTTTTTCATTCTTTATACCGTCATAGTGTCATACTAGTTGTTACGAGTATACTACTATCTCTTTATCAACCAGTGTACAGTGCGGTAGTTCACGGCTGTGGCTACCTCTGTGTCGGCAGTCGGCAGGCAGTCCGTCCATCCATAATTGTATTATTATTATAATATATACCACCTAACTGTGGTTTTTTTTGCATTCTTTATACCGTCGTCATAGTGTCATACTAGTTGTTACGAGTATACTACTATCTCTTTATCAACCAGTGTACAGTGCGGTAGTTCACGGCTGTGGCTACCTCTGTGTCGGCAGTCGGCAGGCAGTCCGTCCATCCATAATTGTATTATTATTATAATATATACCACCTAACCGTGGTTTTTTTTTCATTCTTTATACCGTCGTCATAGTGTCATACTAGTTGTTACGAGTATACTACTATCTCTTTATCAACCAGTGTACAGTGCGGTAGTTCACGGCTGTGGCTACCTCTGTGTCGGCAGTCGGCAGGCAGTCCGTCCATCCATAATTGTATTATTATTATAATATATACCACCTAACCGTGGTTTTTTTTTCATTCTTTATACCGTCGTCATAGTGTCATACTAGTTGTTACGAGTATACTACTATCTCTTTATCAACCAGTGTACAGTGCGGTAGTTCACGGCTGTGGCTACCTCTGTGTCGGCAGTCGGCAGGCAGTCCGTCCATCCATAATTGTATTATTATTATAATATATACCACCTAACCGTGGTTTTTTTTTCATTCTTTATACCGTCGTCATAGTGTCATACTAGTTGTTACGAGTATACTACTATCTCTTTATCAACCAGTGTACAGTGCGGTAGTTCACGGCTGTGGCTACCTCTGTGTCGGCAGTCGGCAGGCAGTCCGTCCATCCATAATTGTATTATTATTATAATATATACCACCTAACCGTGGTTTTTTTATACCACCTAACCGTGGCAGTCCGTCCATAATTGTATACTAGTATCCAATCCATCCATCTCCATTGTTTACCTGAGGTGCCTTTTAGTTCTGCCTATAAAATATGGAGAACAAAAAAGTTGAGGTTCCAAAATTAGGGAAAGATCAAGATCCACTTCCACCTCGTGCTGAAGCTGCTGCCACTAGTCATGGCCGAGACGATGAAATGCCAGCAACGTCGTCTGCCAAGGCCGATGCCCAATGTCATAGTACAGAGCATGTCAAATCCAAAACACCAAATATCAGAAAAAAAAGGACTCCAAAACCTAAAATAAAATTGTCGGAGGAGAAGCGTAAACTTGCCAATATGCCATTTACCACACGGAGTGGCAAGGAACGGCTGAGGCCCTGGCCTATGTTCATGGCTAGTGGTTCAGCTTCACATGAGGATGGAAGCACTCAGCCTCTCGCTAGAAAACTGAAAAGACTCAAGCTGGCAAAAGCACCGCAAAGAACTGTGCGTTCTTTGAAATCCCAAATCCACAAGGAGAGTCCAATTGTGTCGTTTGCGATGCCTGACCTTCCCAACACTGGACGTGAAGAGCATGCGCCTTCCACTATTTGCATGCCCCCTGCAAGTGCTGGAAGGAGCACCCGCAGTCCAGTTCCTGATAGTCAGATTGAAGATGTCAGTGTTGAAGTACACCAGGATGAGGAGGATATGGGTGTTGCTGGCGCTGGGGAGGAAATTGACCAGGAGGATTCTGATGGTGAGGTGGTTTGTTTAAGTCAGGCACCCGGGGAGACACCTGTTGTCCGTGGGAGGAATATGGCCGTTGACATGCCAGGTGAAAATACCAAAAAAATCAGCTCTTCGGTGTGGAGGTATTTCACCAGAAATGCGGACAACAGGTGTCAAGCCGTGTGTTCCCTTTGTCAAGCTGTAATAAGTAGGGGTAAGGACGTTAACCACCTCGGAACATCCTCCCTTATACGTCACCTGCAGCGCATTCATAATAAGTCAGTGACAAGTTCAAAAACTTTGGGTGACAGCGGAAGCAGTCCACTGACCAGTAAATCCCTTCCTCTTGTAACCAAGCTCACGCAAACCACCCCACCAACTCCCTCAGTGTCAATTTCCTCCTTCCCCAGGAATGCCAATAGTCCTGCAGGCCATGTCACTGGCAAGTCTGACGAGTCCTCTCCTGCCTGGGATTCCTCCGATGCATCCTTGCGTGTAACGCCTACTGCTGCTGGCGCTGCTGTTGTTGCCGCTGGGAGTCGATGGTCATCCCAGAGGGGAAGTTGTAAGCCCACTTGTACTACTTCCAGTAAGCAATTGACTGTTCAACAGTCCTTTGCGAGGAAGATGAAATATCACAGCAGTCATCCTACTGCAAAGCGGATAACTGAGGCCTTGGCATCCTGGGTGGTGAGAAACGTGGTTCCGGTATCCATCATTACTGCAGAGCCAACTAGAGACTTGTTGGAGGTACTGTGTCCCCGGTACCAAATACCATCTAGGTTCCATTTCTCTAGGCAGGCGATACCGAAAATGTACACAGACCTCAGAAAAAGAGTCACCAGTGTCCTAAAAAATGCAGCTGTACCCAATGTCCACTTAACCACGGACATGTGGACAAGTGGAGCAGGGCAGGGTCAGGACTATATGACTGTGACAGCCCACTGGGTAGATGTATGGACTCCCGCCGCAAGAACAGCAGCGGCGGCACCAGTAGCAGCATCTCGCAAACGCCAACTCTTTCCTAGGCAGGCTACGCTTTGTATCACCGCTTTCCAGAATACGCACACAGCTGAAAACCTCTTACGGCAACTGAGGAAGATCATCGCGGAATGGCTTACCCCAATTGGACTCTCCTGTGGATTTGTGGCATCGGACAACGCCAGCAATATTGTGTGTGCATTAAATCTGGGCCAATTCCAGCACGTCCCATGTTTTGCACATACCTTGAATTTGGTGGTGCAGAATTTTTTAAAAAACGACAGGGGCGTGCAAGAGATGCTGTCGGTGGCCATAAGAATTGCGGGACACTTTCGGCGTACAGGCACCACGTACAGAAAACTGGAGCACCACCAAAAACTACTGAACCTGCCCTGCCATCATCTGAAGCAAGAAGTGGTAACGAGGTGGAATTCAACCCTCTATATGCTTCAGAGGTTGGAGGAGCAGCAAAAGGCCATTCAAGCCTATACAATTGAGCACGATATAGTAGGTGGAATGCACCTGTCTCAAGTGCAGTGGAGAATGATTTCAACGTTGTGCAAGGTTCTGATGCCCTTTGAACTTGCCACACGTGAAGTCAGTTCAGACACTGCCAGCCTGAGTCAGGTCATTCCCCTCATCAGGCTTTTGCAGAAGAAGCTGGAGGCATTGAAGGAGGAGCTAACACGGAGCGATTCCGCTAGGCATGTGGGACTTGTGGATGCAGCCCTTAATTCGCTTAACAAGGATTCACGGGTGGTCAATCTGTTGAAATCAGAGCACTACATTTTGGCCACCGTGCTCGATCCTAGATTTAAAGCCTACCTTGGATCTCTCTTTCCGGCAGACACAGGTCTGCTGGGGTTGAAAGACCTGCTGGTGACAAAATTGTCAAGTCAAGCGGAACGCGACCTGTCAACATCTCCTCCTTCACATTCTCCCGCAACTGGGGGTGCGAGGAAAAGGCTCAGAATTCCGAGCCCACCCGCTGGCGGTGATGCAGGGCAGTCTGGAGCGACTGCTGATGCTGACATCTGGTCCGGACTGAAGGACCTGACAACGATTACGGACATGTCGTCTACTGTCACTGCATATGATTCTCTCAACATTGATAGAATGGTGGAGGATTATATGTGTGACCGCATCCAAGTAGGCACGTCACACAGTCCGTACTTATACTGGCAGGAAAAAGAGGCAATTTGGAGGCCCTTGCACAAACTGGCTTTATTCTACCTAAGTTGCCCTCCCACAAGTGTGTACTCCGAAAGAGTGTTTAGTGCCGCCGCTCACCTTGTCAGCAATCGGCGTACGAGGTTACATCCAGAAAATGTGGAGAAGATGATGTTCATTAAAATGAATTATAATCAATTCCTCCGCGGAGACATTGACCAGCAGCAATTGCCTCCACAAAGTACACAGGGAGCTGAGATGGTGGATTCCAGTGGGGACGAATTGATAATCTGTGAGGAGGGGGATGTACACGGTGATATATCGGAGGGTGAAGATGAGGTGGACATCTTGCCTCTGTAGAGCCAGTTTGTGCAAGGAGAGATTAATTGCTTCTTTTTTGGGGGGGGTCCAAACCAACCCGTCATATCAGTCACAGTCGTGTGGCAGACCCTGTCACTGAAATGATGGGTTGGTTAAAGTGTGCATGTCCTGTTTTGTTTATACAACATAAGGGTGGGTGGGAGGGCCCAAGGATAATTCCATCTTGCACCTCTTTTTTCTTTTCTTTTTCTTTGCATCATGTGCTGATTGGGGAGGGTTTTTTGGAAGGGACATCCTGCGTGACACTGCAGTGCCACTCCTAGATGGGCCCGGTGTTTGTGTCGGCCACTAGGGTCGCTAATCTTACTCACACAGCTACCTCATTGCGCCTCTTTTTTTCTTTGCGTCATGTGCTGTTTGGGGAGGGTTTTTTGGAAGGGACATCCTGCGTGACACTGCAGTGCCACTCCTAGATGTGCCCGGTGTTTGTGTCGGCCACTAGGGTCGCTAATCTTACTCACACAGTCAGCTACCTCATTGCGCCTCTTTTTTTCTTTGCGTCATGTGCTGTTTGGGGAGGGTTTTTTGGAAGGGCCATCCTGCGTGACACTGCAGTGCCACTCCTAGATGGGCCCGGTGTTTGTGTCGGCCACTAGGGTCGCTTATCTTACTCACACAGCGACCTCGGTGCAAATTTTAGGACTAAAAATAATATTGTGAGGTGTGATGTGTTCAGAATAGGCTGAAAATGAGTGTAAATTATGTTTTTTGAGGTTAATAATACTTTGGGATCAAAATTACCCCCAAATTCTATGATTTAAGCTGTTTTTTAGGGTTTTTTGAAAAAAACACCCGAATCCAAAACACACCCGAATCCGACAAAAAAAATTCGGTGAGGTTTTGCCAAAACGCGGTCGAACCCAAAACACGGCCGCGGAACCGAACCCAAAACCAAAACACAAAACCCGAAAAATTTCCGGCGCTCATCTCTAATATATATAATGTATATATATAGAAGGCATTAATATGAATGTGCAACCAGTGCTTAAAGTTTAAAATGTCCAAATAGTCTGTTTCCAATGAAGAAATGCAAGTGTCAGCACCTTTCAGCAGCCTTTACCAGCAGCTGATTCCTCCACATGTAAAACAAAAGATTGAAGGGCGTATTCAGTTAGTAAATGTTAACAAACAAGTTTTACTGAAGTACATTTCAGTTAAAATTCAAGAGCATAGAAAGCGTTCCATTAGAGCCTACAGATAATCACCAGGTAAACGATCCACAATACTGTGTCTCTACAATAATCAGCACAGTCCATCGGAACCAGCATGTGACGTCAGTACGTCCATTACTTCCTCCAAACCACGCCTGGGCCACACTGGGCATGGCTTGTAGGATGTAACGGACATGCTGACATACTTTTAACTGGCTTTTGTGCCTTCCTGGGGTATAGCAACCCCCTGCATATGTAGACAAAAGAGGCGGCACTCCAAGACTAATCCATGAGCCTGTCTTGTTTTTTGTAAAGATTAGTATAGTATATGGGTTCACTACGATCTGCCGGCGGCCGGCCTCCCGGCGACCAGCATACCGGCGCCGGCCGCCGGCTTACCGACAGTGTGGTGAGCGCAAATGAGCCCCTTGCGGGCTCGCTACGCGCGCCACACTATTTTATTCTCCCTCCAGGGAGGTCGTGGACCCCCATGAGGGAGAATAAGTGTCGGTATGCCGGCTGTCGGGCTCCCGGCGCCGGTATGCTGGTCGCCGGGAGCCCGACCGCCGGCATACTGAAGACCACCCTAGTATATAGATCTATAGAATAGGGACGTCCTGATCAATACAGTAGTTAAAGATAATATCTTGTTTTCATTGATATAGAATGGTTGCCGCTCCTTTTGATTTTCTTCAAAAAGGTACTTCCGTGTGGCTAGGGGTGGTTGTTGAGAGATATTTTTTATATATTGTTTGTAATATATAAGCATTGTAGTGGTGTCCTGGTTTTTTTTTTAAGATAATATATGGTACATGTATTTATATATAGCACGGTCAGCAGGTTCATCAGATTGCCGGTGTAGTGTTACTTACCTTTCAGGTTGTGTTCATTTTGCTTTTACGGTCACATTAATATATACATTACACACTTTTATTATAATAGTCTTCCGCTTATATTTTTGCACGTATGTGTAGTGAATATACACCACACCTTATACTGTGTTCACTGAGGTTTTAATGTGTATGTGTATATAGGCGGTTACCATGGTAACCAGTCCTGTGTTTCCCTTCCCTAGCCTGCCGCCGGCGCTGCCTTTGGTGATGACGACACTTCCGCTGTCCGATACAGGAAGTAGTGCAGAGTCTCGGGGCGGCGTCCGGTGGTGAGCGGGAACAGTGGAGATTGTAGGTATAAAACTGTTTTTATTCACTTGCACATGTTATCCTGATGATGGGGTATCATTCCCCAAAACATTGATATGATTTGCACTGTTTGCGTGCACTAAAGTTTGGTTTTCTATACAAGTCTTGGAGTGCCGCCACTGATCCAGGTTTATATATATATATTAACATGGACCAGTGGTCTGGGCTGAATTTGATCAACTAACATAAATACCAGGAATAGATGGGTTGTCCAGTACATGCACCAATCTGAATCATGGTACTGGCCCAGTATTTCACTAAAATGTGACTTATTCACTGTGCCCTTGACAAGCTCAACAACATTAACAACAGGCTCTTGAGGAAGTGGTCAGGAGACCATGAAACATGTTGCTACAGTATTTTCTGCTGGGGAGGCTAAGTTATATAATTTTATTATCTTGATATAATTTTTTTGCTGAAACATTTTGCTTAGGTTGTGTTTCATTAGTATTTAATTATATTACATAAACAACTATGTTTTTACTGACAAAATTGTATGGTCTTTAATTTCCATAAAAAAGCTTTATTTTAATTTATTTAACCAGACTCTTTTTTTGTTGGGACTTATTGTAGTTCCAGATTTATGGGCTGGTTATTTCTTATCACACCAATGGACAATGGATACAATGGATACAGTATGTGAATGTCCAAAATACCACAATTATTCATTAAAGGTGAGTGCAACCACTATAGGCATCTGCATCCATTAATGTGCTTGAAGGATATGCACAATGTTGTTTCATTTTCTACAGAGTATTGGAACCACAATAGTGAACACCCAGATACTGTATAAAGAGGATACTCCATTGCTGAGCAACCACTACAGGACAACTGCATTTACTGTAGCTTGTCCAAAGCCTACCATTGTCATTTATATGGAAAGTTTTTATATTCCACATACACCAAACCAACTATACAACAGTATACACACTATGATCTTGTTTTCTTTTCCATTCATTTTATAACCACATTGCTGGGAGAACATTATATTACTTTTACACACCAATGAAACAGAGAAAGCATGAAGACAAAACTGCAAATCTATTAACACGGTACTGTATGCTGGGCTGTAGTGGGTACGGGGAGGCTATTAACACAGTACTGTATGCTGGGCTGTAGTGGGTACGGGGAGGCTATTAACACGGTACTGTATGCTGGGCTGTAGTGGGTACGGGGAGGCTATTAACACGGTACTGTATGCTGGGCTGCAGTGGGTACGGGGAGGCTATTAACACGGTACTGTATGCAGGGCTGTAGTGGGTACGGGGAGGCTATTAACACGGTACTGTATGCTGGGCTGTAGTGGGTACGGGGAGGCTATGAACACGGTACTGTATGCTGGGCTGTAGTGGGTACGGGGAGGCTATTAACACGGTACTGTATGCTGGGCTGTAGTGGGTACGGGGAGGCTATTAACACGGTACCGTATGCTGGGCTGTAGTGGGTACGGGGAGGCTATTAACACGGTACTGTATGCTGGGCTGTAGTGGGTACGGGGAGGCCATTAACACGGTACTGTATGCTGGGCTGTAGTGGGTACGGGAAGGCTATTGTTGTTAAGCGTAGTCTCCTTTGCCTGCATAATGTCAGAGGGAAAACAATCACACTGATCGCTCCCCTTCTCTGGATCTGTCCCTGGCTTCATTTACTCATAGCATGTGTCATGGTCACAGCTCCACAGTCAGGCTATGCCCTCAACAATACCTGGGCCTGGCCCTATCTCTACGGTCCTGCCAGTGGAAGCAACTTAAACAACTCCCTGTTTATTTTGGAATTTGTCCCCCCTTTTGTATACTTACTAAAATGTTAAACCGTTGGATATTATACATTTTCTTTGGAGCATTTGTACTGTGTGGAATCATCCCTTTATTTGCTCCGCTTTGTTTGCACCTTCACACTGGTCAGATCTTAAGCTTTTCCATCTGCCAGGATCATCCCTCATGGAAACACAATATGACTAAATGGGTAATTTCCACTCATCCAAAATAGCATCAGCAGCAACTACACACAACCCACATCTCCTTACTGTACACAAAGCAGCTCTCTATTATAATATTCCCCTCATCTTCTCTCAAATCAAATAGGGCCCCATTTAATAATGATGCTTACTACTAGTGTTGTTCAGTATTTTGTTTAGTATTGCAGTGATACAAATTAATATTCCATTGATATTTAACATTAATTACCTCTCCGGCGAGGTCCACCAATGCCTCCTCCCTCTGTGGCAAGCAGCATCCTCCTCTTTGTTGCTGACATCCTACCGTTTCCAGTGACGCACTACTGTGTCAAGCATGATGGCTAGTCTGAGAATGCATATGACATTTTTCTCCTGATAAACAAACTATTGATACCAAAATCTGACTCTCTTAATGGTGAAAATGGTTGATCTTGACACAACCTACAACCTCCTCTAAACCATCCTGCTTCAACAAGCACCGCAAATTAATAAATATTGCATTGTGATGAATCCTGTCAGGGTGTTCCATGGTCTCCTTAGCCACTGTGGCAGTATGCCTGACCTGGACAGCTCCACTTTATTCAACAAACTTGGAAGCAGATTTCACCAACTTAGTCCATGCTGTACATATCCATTGTGTGTCATGACATAGTAAACCACCATGGAAGGTATTCTGACCTGATCAAAAATAATGCCTGGGAACAATATCAATAGTTTGAATCAGTGAAATTTGGGGAACTTTACCTAAATATTACCTCTAACATATCTCTGTCCCTCTGAGGGCTGGAACCTACTATAAAATAAAACTTATCACCTTGTACACCATATTCTAAAACAAAAGGCCTCTGCAACATCCTTGTAGAAACTAAGCTGACACATATTTGGGCACACCAATGAATGCTGAGATACACCCACTTGTTCCAGACCTTACGTTATGTAATCCTGATATATTTAAATAATGACTCCTAGGTGGTTGCTGTCAAGATAACAAAGCAATCTTCCATACATAAGCAGGTACTTGGGACAAAACTGGATCTGTGAATTTGCTGATTGTGCTAATTTAATGAATTTCTCAGAAAGGAACAATGTTCTCAAATCTCTTTTTGCCTGAAACCAAAAATTCAGAAGCAAGAAAGACAAGACCATCTCCTTAAGCAAGCAGATGATTAGTACAGATCATTGACACAATGGACCTAATTCTGAGCTGATCGCAGCAGCAATTTTGTTAGGAGTTGGGCAAAACCATGTGCACTGCAGGGGAGGCAGATATAACATGTGCAGAGAGAGTTAGATTTGGGTGGGGGGTATTCAAACTGAAATCTAAATTGCAGTGTAAAAATAAAGCAGCCAGTATTTACCCTGCACAGAAACATAATAACCCACCCAAATCTAACTCTCTCTGCACATGTTATATCTGCCCCACCTTGAGTATACATGGTTTTGCTAACAAACTTGCTGCTGCGATCAACTCAGAATTACTCCCAATGTTCAATGTGAAAACACACCACCATTTATCAGAAATCTCTAAACATCTTGTCTCTTAATGTTTCCCCAACAAATTCCACCACCTCTATAACGTAGTGCAGTTAAAAGAAAATTATCTTATGAGTGAAGATGACTTTCACAAATTAATCCAGCCGTTGATACCAATTGCCCCGAAAATACATCTCAAATGTGGACCCAGCAGCACCCAACCACAACTCCAGTTAACTGTTGAATACCATGTGGTGCATCCAGAGTCAGTAATTACAATAGTCAGACAAAAAAGGCTTCCAACATCTGGTACAAGTCCACTCTTGCGGGTCACTCCTAAGCAGATGTCATGATAAAAGGACCTTCACACACAACAATGTTTTCCAACAAGGCCTGGAGTTGTCACAGAGTATTTCCTAGGTTTTGCATAAGATGCTACTTAAGGTACTCTAAATTTTCTGTCAATCAATGGCTTCCCTTACTGAAGAAATCTACCTGCACACATAGAAAGCTTGACCGTGCACCAGGGAGGGGATCCCAAAATAAAATGTAACTCACTCTATAATATGTATTAAACACCAGCAAACATCCAAATCACCAAATTCAGCCAATCTTTACCTACATCACTTATTCCAAAAGGAGCACAAATGGTAGCAGCCCAAAGGGCAGCAGTCAGTGAATCAAGACTGATGCGTCCCATAAGAATCCCAGCTAGAAGAAAACATTGGGCTGGACTAGCATTTGGGGAAAAATAAATTCAGTGTCTGTCTTCACCATTAACGCACCATTACCCACTCCCACACTGAGATAATGTACTGTGTTATGCTGTATGGCTTTTGCCACTCAATTACAGTATGTCCAGGGTGTGGTGCAGCTTGTCGTATGGACAGTGGTGCTGACTAAGTTGAAAGTATTTCTGCTGTATTTGCAGAGCTGTATATATAACTACACCTTGACCACTTCTATTGATGTGCTTGGTTTCAAAGCTGTCATCATTATCATTGCATACTTGCAGCAGACTCATCTCTGGTGCAAACATCCATCTGAAAACAAGCATAATTATGCATACACACAACTTGCAAGCACACTATTACATCAACATGTCCTCTATGAACTTTGAGAAATGTACTTGTTACTGCCCAGTTATGGCCCTTTAGTTGCAAGTAAGTACGTTTTTGGATTACATACGACTCTTCATTGCCTGTACTTGTGTATACTTAATCCAAAACATACAGTATGCTGCATGCAAACATGCAAAATACACCCTACAATCAGAGCTACATTAAACTCTATTCATGTTATCAATTTCAGAATTATTCTGTGATTGGCATAAATATAATAAAGTTTAGCCAATTAGCCTAATTCCCTACATAACTGTATAGTATTTGCATTGTCATAAAGAGATTTGTTACATATACAGTGTATGTTGACTTCTTATGACTTAGCAGATCTTACTATTTTGCAACAATATTTTTTGTTTATTTAGTTACTACAAAACTACAGGTTTAAAGCCTTTTATACTTTGAACCTACTAATTTTTCTGCAGCTATAAGGTATCTTTGCTTATTTTTTTTTACTGTGCCTCAAATCAAAGTTTGATTTTATTTCCTGCAAGTTATGATTATTCATATGCATTTATACATGCACACGACCACTTATTAGTATAATATAATATTATATATAATATAATTATATAATATTATTATATTATGTAATATATTGAACAATTTATTTGTTTGTTTTTTTCCATCTTGGCCCATTCCCAAGATTCAGCTCATCACAGGAGTGTTGAATATACTGCAAGTACTATTATGAATACTATTAGAATATAACATTTACCTGAGAGGATAGTTATATATACTTTATAGTTTTGTGTGTAAAAAAAATATTTTCTAAATTCTAACATACCTAACAAATAGACCTGGGCAGTCTGGAAAGCTTCTAGCTGAATTTGCCATATTGAAAGGAATACTTTTTGGGCTTTCAATGGGCTTTTTAGAAAGTATATTATTTTTTTGTCTTTTTCCAGTAACTGATTTGGTATAACTAGAATTGAGCAAAATCATAGAAATATTTTTCTCATATTGGGTTTTGGCATTTTGCAATTCTTACAATGTACATTAGAGTACCTCTTTAGCTTTTCCATTCCTTACAGTATTTCTAAGTTTGCATCCTTCAGAATTTATTGTTTATGAATAGTGCTCAGATTGTGGTAATTAACTTATTCTTCTGGTTGGCTTTGGGGTATATCTGGGAAAACCTATGTACAACATTATTTCAATAGTGATTTTCCCATGTTGTATTATAATAGTTGAACCTATTTAGTTTAAAAAAATTAAATACAGGAAAAGTATCTAATCATTTTAAATCCCACATTTTGTAAATTTGATATAGTGTTTTGCAAAATGTTTGATTATTGCATTGAAAAATATTAAAACTTGGAAGATAATAATCTTTTTATTATAATTTGTTTTTATTCTTCAACAAATTTTATAAAATAAAATATAATGTCAGGCATACGTAAAAGATCAAATGTTCATAATAAATGACTTTTTGCATTCAAAGATCTTTTTATATAAACTTTTTATTTGAATCAGTAAAATTTACAAATGTAATGAAAATGGAATACTATTCAGTCATTATAGGCAACATGACTTTTCTGCAAATTAAAACTTTAGTTCTTTGTAGCTTTAAACAATAGATGTTTTAATTGTTTTTTATGTATATGTATAAATGAGTTAAGGATCCAGGCAGACATTTGTGCTGAAAATGAAAAATGCCTATAATCTAAACTGTTTAGCAAGCTTTGGAATCAATAATTGTTCATAAAGTTGCTTTCTAAAAATGCTAAAAAATATATATAGTTATATTAGGAAAAATTTTAATAAATAAACCATTATACTAAAAGTTACAGTTAAAGAGCATGCAAGAAGATATAATACAATGCATTATCACGTCAACTGATAAGAGTATGTTAAGTAGTGAGAGAGTAAAATGTCTTGCCAAATTTTGAGTTTCTATGAATATCTGATTTTCAGGGTCACGGAATTAATTTGTGAAAGTTGTGGTGAGAAAAGCTTCAGAACAAAACTGAGCTTTTACAAAAAATGACTCCCGTTTCTATTAACAAATCAATGCAAAACAACTTGAGATAAAATACATTGAAAACAAAAATGTATATATCTTTTCAATTACCTTTTCTTTTTAAACAATACAAAATCAAAGTGTAACGTATTTCCCTTTAGAAAATTTAACTACTGTACTGTGCCTAAATCATGAAGTCCTGCAAACTAAAATACAATCTCAATTAGCAATAGATTTAATGTTCTTTGTTTTAAATGAATGCAATTCCTATATTGTATATTATTAGTCCAGCAGCAAAGTATTCAAATAATGAAAGCGTTGTAGCTCTGGATTCATTCAGTCGGTAGTAGCCCCAGGGAATGTTGTATTTCTTCTTTTGGACACTATCAAAAAGGTGTTGCCTATAAAGTGCCAGAGGGCCATATGTCAGTCATCAACGTTCATAATACCATTATTATTATTGTTCTTATCCTAAATCTGTACTGCACCAAAATGTAAGTAGTTCTGTTCAAATTCTAAGATGTACTCAGATATTACAAAGTAAGAACTACTGTTAGAACAAACGGATGCAAAAGGGTTAACAGGGCCATGGTCACTACAATCCAAAGCGTTGGAGCATAACAAAGGGAATGCTATAAGCCCATTCTTCTAGCAATGAGGGCCAAGCAGTTTCTTACGTAGAGCCAAGTAACCAATTCTGCCTTTTAACACTGATTCTAAACACAAAGACGTTATAGTATAATGTACAGTAGCAAACTCCAATGAGTGTCTTTATTTTTTCAAATTACACACCAGCAGATGGTGCTGCTGTGCAGCATCTTATCAACTAATATCAGGAAGGATATTATCATCTCCTAAAAGTTTCTGTGCAGCAATTCCTGAGCTGAAACAAATGTTTGTTGAATTAAGTGCTGATTTCCTTCAGTCTCGAGACTGTTTTACAGGCTGTTTTTTCCAACTGTTTGCATATGCCAACATGTACCCCAACCACATCCAACTGTTAAACCCTCCTACACTTGGTGTTTAACTGTTTGTACGTTCCTTAAAGATTTGCAACACGCCTTCACATAGTTTGCTAAAATGCTAGAGAAGACACAGAAGGGCAGAAAAAAATGTAAGTAATTCTGGATCCTTGCTACTTTGCGACAATAAATAATTTAGAGAATTTTCACCGCCCATTGCAAATATAACAAATCAAAGCTGAGTGAACACAGAAAACCAATAAAACTATCAACACTTCAGCTAAATAAACTGTTTGCATGATGTCTCTAGCCGTCTGATCAGATATAGCAGATAGGAAGGGGAAATATAGTGTTACAAGGAGTTAATCAAAGCATTGTAAAAAATAGATCATGTGTGCACGACAATATGATTGTGTCCTTCTTCTATCTATGTCTGAGAATTAGAGTTCTGCTCAAATTAGATTCTTAAATTAGACCAATCCTGAGGTGTTCAGTTGATTCATTCAGTGCCAATGTGTATTATTGTAAAGCATTTGATAATGTTTGTGCTTTAACTACAACTAGCCTGTGTGAATCTAGAGACTGTTATGTGCAGTGAGGTTTTTTTATAATTGCATATTTGGCTTAATTACAAGCAATCTGTATTAATGTGAAATAAAATAAGTGCTACTGTAATGTATAATTGTGCTTTTAGCAATAAGCAAGTGAATAATTGTGTAATTTTGGGCAAGCACTTTATTTTATATATTTGTTAAACCTCTTTTATACAATCTATAAAAGTTTTATTAATAGGGCTAATTTAGAACTCTGTTTTCTTGTTACTTTGTTAAAACACTATAACAATTTGCATGGACCCTAATTAATTTTTCCCAAATATACAGAGGGATTTGATCTACACAAGTGTTTAATATTCTGGCAACGTAGACTTTAAATGCTGATAATGTTTCACGTATTTTTAAAATAGGTGTGTCATTAGTTCTCATTAAGCAGTCAGATGTTTTGTGATAGATCTTAATTAAATGAGAAAGACTTGTTACAGAGCTGGGATGGAGGAGGAATGAACTTGTGCTTTCTTTTAAAAGAAGCAACACAAGGAATCACAAAATAAACAAACAGCACAGCACAGTGCTATAGATAAACTATGATGTTTGCACAGATGTGTAACATTTTACCACAAAAAAAATTAAAATGACCATGTAGATTTTTTTTAATCGTAGAAACATGCCATTATAAGTATTCTGAAGTTAAATTACAGTCTGTGTTTTAGGCATCTGTTTTCAATTAGTTAATAGACAAGGAATACATTGATACTCATGGAAAGAAAAGAAAGAACATTAGCAATTTAAAGAAT